>NW_007163945.1:0-1017 GCF_000164805.1 Carlito syrichta
CTCTGCTGAGGCACCACCCTTCCACCCACTTCATTCCCCAGGGTGGAACCGCTAGCATCCTCCAGATACCACCTCAAAGAAAAGGAGAGTATGACTCTGAAACCTTCAAGGGAGCAGGGACAGTTGGGCGACTCATCCCTGTCTCCTTGGCAATCAGGGAGACTGAGACGGGATGATGGCTGGAACCCATAGGCTTGAGACCAGGCTGGTCACCATAGCAAACCCCCACCATGACCCCAAGCAAAATGCAGAAAACATTGGTTGAGGGCAGGCCTCGGCAGGAGGATCACCTCTGGCCCAAAGTTCAAGAGCAGGAAGGAAGACCTGGATGTCGACCAAATGGAAAGTTGGTGATCACAGCAGTTTGGGAGGCCTAAGCCAAGAGGATGACCAGAGTTGGGTGGTTGGAGAGTAGCCTGGGCAACCTAATGAGGAAAGAAAAAAAGCAAAGAAAGAAAGAAAGAAATTCATTCTCCTGCAAATTTCTGCCCTCCGTCCTTCCCCCAACACCCCCTCTCACATATGAGGTTCCCCAAAATTTGACACCTTCCTGCCCCAACCCCCCTGTATGTCTTCCCCCACTTTGTTGCAGGATTTCCCGAGGCTCCCTGGCCAGGTTCCTGCCAGTTCTCCTCTCCAAAGTGTGAAATGTGCCCCAGGCAGGTCGACCCTCCGACTCAGCAACGAGGACCTTTGGCCAAGAAAGTTCAGGGACACATCTCTCACATGGGGACATTTATTTTCCCCAAACCCATTTTTCCTGGCTCTAATACCAGTGTCCCTGTGAAAACACCATGCAAAGCTGACAATCTGTGTACGACTCTGATGTTTTTGGAGACAGGTTCTGGCTCTCTGCCCCAGGCTGTGTACTGGGACACAATTGTCATTTACCACCAGCATCGAAATTGTGGAATCCAGTGATCAGCCTCCAGAGGGGCCAGGACAGCGGGCACCTCAAACCCCAATGCCCTGTTTGGAAAAGTACGGAGAAGGGTATCCCTCATGACCCGGGCTTGC
>NW_007163946.1:0-781 GCF_000164805.1 Carlito syrichta
CGACCAAATGGAAAGTTGGTGATCACAGCAGTTTGGGAGGCCTAAGCCAAGAGGATGACCAGAGTTGGGTGGTTGGAGAGTAGCCTGGGCAACCTAATGAGGAAAGAAAAAAAGCAAAGAAAGAAAGAAAGAAATTCATTCTCCTGCAAATTTCTGCCCTCCGTCCTTCCCCCAACACCCCCTCTCACATATGAGGTTCCCCAAAATTTGACACCTTCCTGCCCCAACCCCCCTGTATGTCTTCCCCCACTTTGTTGCAGGATTTCCCGAGGCTCCCTGGCCAGGTTCCTGCCAGTTCTCCTCTCCAAAGTGTGAAATGTGCCCCAGGCAGGTCGACCCTCTGACTCAGCAACGAGGACCTTTGGCCAAGAAAGTTCAGGGACACATCTCTCACATGGGGACATTTATTTTCCCCAAACCCATTTTTCCTGGCTCTAATACCAGTGTCCCTGTGAAAACACCATGCAAAGCTGACAATCTGTGTACGACTCTGATGTTTTTGGAGACAGGTTCTGGCTCTCTGCCCCAGGCTGTGTACTGGGACACAATTGTCATTTACCACCAGCATCGAAATTGTGGAATCCAGTGATCAGCCTCCAGAGGGGCCAGGACAGCGGGCACCTCAAACCCCAATGCCCTGTTTGGAAAAGTACGGAGAAGGGGTATCCCTCATGACCCGGGCTTGCCTGGGCTCCAGGGCTCCAGCCATCCTCCCACCTCGACCTTCAAGGCCACTGGATTTCAAGCAATGGCCCGCCTCGCCAGGTCTTCAGTTTTGTTT
>NW_007163946.1:1878-5732 GCF_000164805.1 Carlito syrichta
GAGGCATGCCTTTTGGGGTGCGTGGCTGAAGGCAGGGATGGATGTGCCCAGTGGCTCCTTGAAACCTCCAACGAACCACAGGCCAGAAAGTTTCTTTTCATCTCCCATCCCTGAGGGTGACACCTCATGCTGAGTGGCAGGGGTGGTTGTGGTGATGGTGATGGTGATTATTATTATTTGGAGTGTAAATACCACACTGACTCCAAAAGCAGATCACAGGGGCACACATAAGACCACTGTGGACTCCATCTGCTGGGCTCAGGCATTCCTCTTGCCTCGGCCCCTCGAGTGGCTGTAACCACAGGTCTCTGCTACCCCACCTGACTAATATTTGTTGCCCTGGGTGAACCCACACACTCCACCCAGAGGCTGCTTCGGGGAAAGGGAAGGTGTGACTCTCAAACATTTGGGGGGGCCAGGAAGGATGAGCTACTCAGGACTGTTTCCTCAGCACTAGGGGAGGCCAAGACAGAAAAGTGGTTTGAGCCAGGGAGCTTGAGAACAGGCTGGACACCATGGCAAAACCCAGAAAACCTTGGGTGAGGCAGGACTTGCTGTGAAAATTGCCTCTGACTCAGAGTTCAAGACCAGGAAGAAGTATAGGATGTCAATGAAATAGAAAACCTGTGGTAGCAGCAGTTTGGGAGGCCTAGGCTGAAAGGATGGCCCGAGTTGGGCAGTTTGAGAGCAGCCTGGGCAACCTAGTGAGGAAAGAAAAAAGAAAGAAAGAAAGAAAGAGAGAGAGAGAGAGAGAAGGGAGGAAGGAAGGAAGGAAGGAAGGAAGGAAGGAAGGAAGGAAGGAAAGAAAGAAAGAAAGAAAGAAAGAAAGAAATCCATTCTCCTGCAAACCTTCTGCCCTCAGTCCATCGCCCCGCCCCCTCAAAAGTGAGGGTCCCCCAAACTCGGCACCTTCCAGCCCCAACCACCCCAATGACTGCCCGCACTTAGGTACGGAATTTCCAGTGGCTCCCTGACTGGGTTTGTGTTGGTTCTCCTCTCTGAGGTGAGAAATGTGCCCCAGGCTGGCCAACACTCTGATTCAGCAATGAGGATCTTCTGCCAAAAAAGGCCAGGGACACATCCCTCACCCGGGGACATTTCTTCCCCCCAATCCCATTTTTCCTGACTCTAAAGCCAGTCACACTGTGAACACACAACGTGCTGTTGAGTATCTGTGTACAATTCTGTAGTTTTCAAGACAGGTTCTGGCTCTGTGACCCAGGCTGGGCCCCTGGGACACAACCGTTGTTCACCATCAGCCTCCAAATCACAGGCCTTGTCATTCCTCCTGCCTCAGCCTCCAGAATGTCAGGGACAAGGGGCACCATGACCCCAGATCCCCTGTTTGGATGGGTGTGGAGTCAGGGTCTCCCTGCATGGACTGGGCTGGCCTTGGTCTCCTGAGCTTCAGCAATCCGCTTGCCTCAGCCTCCCTGAGTGCTGGGACCTCTTTGCTCCCCAGAACACAAACACTGGAGTCACATGTGGTGGCATCTGCAGTCCCGGTTACATGGGATGCGGTGGCCTCCATTCTGGGACTTTCCTTTGCATCATCCCTGCAGACAGAACATGCGAGTCCAGGTCAGACATCATGGCTAATGGACATCAATTCCCAGCCTCGGAGGCCAATGCGGGAGGCTGCATGAGCCCAGGGCTCATAGACAAGCCCAGGCGACCAGGCCAGACCTCATCTTTGCAAGAGGTCCCCCAAATCGGTGTGGTGGCCCCCAGAGTCCCAGCTCCTCTGGGGATGAGTTGGGAGTACCACCTGAGCCCCATAGTTTGAGGTCCCAGGAGCCACGATCATTCCACCGCACCACAGCCACACTAATTGAGACTCTGGTGACAAAAAGAAGCCTCCTATGTGCATGATAACTGGCCTACACGGCTCCCCTGTGAAAGGTCCGCCTGGGTTGGGGATGATGAAGTTATTGGGATAAGAAGCCACCCACGCCTGAAGGTGGCAGACAGGGCAACCAGAACCTGGGCTGACAGCAGCATTGTTTGATCGCCTTGATTGCTCTATGCCCGATGGTTGCCCTAGCCCTGGGCCATCCTTTTCTTAAGCTCACACACATCTTTGCAGTTTGGCACGAGTGTGGAGGGTGGAGGCAAGCCTTCTGAGGCACGTGGCTGAAGGCACGGGACAGATGTGCCTCGTGGTCACCCTTGAAATCTTTCGCAAACGACAGGCCGGAAAATGCCTTTTCGTCTCCCATCCATGAGGGTGATTTCTCATGCTGGGAGGCAGTGGTGGTGGTGGTAGTGATCATTATTATTATTTAGAGTCGGAATCCCACTCTCTCACCCAGGCTGGAGCACATGGGCATGCTCACAGCCACCACAGAAAGATGATGGATCGGCAGACAATCAGGCTGTGGCTTTGGGAGGCCGAGGTGGGGCATTACTGGAGCCCAGGAGTTCCAGAGTAGCATGAGCCACGTAGTGAGACCATGTCACACCCCGGAGAACAAACACTGAAGTCATGCATGGTGGCACCCATGGTCCCAGGTACACGGGATGCGGTGGCCTCAGCCTTGGTGCATTCTTTTGCAACATGCTGCCAACAGATTGTGCAAATCCAGGCCAGGCACCATGGCTCACAGTCATCAGCCCCGTGACCTGCAAGGCCGAGGTGGGAGCCTGCCTGAGCTCCGGTGTCAGAGACCATTTTTGGTGACACAGTCAGACGTTGTCTCGGCAAGAGGTCCCCAAAATCGAGTCAGTCGTGGTGGCCCCCAGTCTTTCCTGTTTGAGGACCAAGGTGGGATGAACAACTTAGCCCTGCATGTTGATGCCACTGAAGCCACTATCGTGCCGCTGCTTCCAGCCTGGTCGATGGAGATTTCTGTGACAAAATATGTAACTACCATGTGTGTCAAGTCGGCCACCCACTGCTCCCATGGGAAAAGTTTACGTGGTTGTGGATGATGGAGTGATCAGGAGAGGAAGAGGATCTACCCCCATCTGATGATGGCAGACAGGTTGACTGGAACCTGGGCTGGCAGTGGTATTTCCGGACCACCTTTATTGCTCTGTGCTTGATGGCTGCCCTAACTCGGGGACGTCTGTTCTGTGAGCTCACACACGTCTTTGATGTGGGGCACAAGTGTGGAGGATGGAGGCAGGTCTCAGTCGCATGGCCGAAGGCACAGGATGGACGTGCCCAGTGGCCACCTTTAAACTCTCCCATAAATGACAGTCTGGAAAGTGCCTTTTCCTCTCCCATCCCTGAGGGTGACTCCTCACGCTGTGTGTCAGGGGTGGCGGTGGTGGGGGTGGTAGTGATATTATTTTTCATTGAAATCACACTCTGTCACCCAGGCCATAGTGCAGGGGCATGCTCTTGGCCACCGAGACCTCCACACTGATGGCAAATGCAGACACCACCTGACGGGCTCAGGTGATCTTCCTGTTTTGGTCCCCTGAGTGGCAGGAACAACAGGTGTGCACCACTTCGCCCGACTTATTTTTGGATTTATTTTGTTGGTCGAGACGAGGTCTAGTCCTGTGTCGTGGGCTGGTGCTGAATCCACAGGGTCAGGCTGTCCACTTGCCTGGGCCTCCAAAGGGCCTGGATGCCAGGAATAATCTCAGAGACCAGCCTGTCATTGTGGTGGTGTTGGTGGTTGGTATTATTATTCTGAGTCAGAGTCCCATTCTGTCACCCAGACCCGAGCACAGGGGCCCACTCTCAGCCACCAAGGCCTCCACTGGCTGGGCTCGGGCAATCATCCCACCACAGCCCCTGAGTGGGTGGAACATCCAGTGTGTGCTACAATGCTTGGCTCATTGTCTTGGCTTCCTGTAGAGACGAGTTCTCACCAAGGTGCCTAGGCTGGTCTTAAACCCGG
>NW_007163947.1:0-444 GCF_000164805.1 Carlito syrichta
TAGCTGACTTAACCAGCTAGTTAAAAGTAGCCAGCTGACTTGACAAGCTGGCTAACTAGGCAGCCAGCTGAATTAACTAGTTGATATAAATAGCTAACCAGCTGGTTAGCCAACTTACTTAACTAGTTCACTACCTAGCTAGCCCGCTGGCAAGACAGCTGACTTAACTTGATGTCTTAAATAGTTGCCCTGCTTGATAGTCAGCTGAATTAATTAGCTTGCTATATAGCTAGGCAGCTGGCTAGATAGCTTACTTAACTAGGTGACTTAACTAGATAGCCAACTGTCTAGCCAGCAGATTTAAATAACAAGCTACCTGGGTAACCAGCTGGTTAGCCAGCTGACTTAATTAAGGGACTTAACTAGCTAGCCAGCTGGCTGGATAGCTGACATAATTAGCTAGCTACCTAGCTAGCAAGCTGTCTAGCCAGCTGACATATCTAG
>NW_007163948.1:0-742 GCF_000164805.1 Carlito syrichta
TTAACTAGCTGACTTATCTAGTTAGCTTCCTAATTAGCCAGCTGACTTTATTAGCTGAAATATCTTGCTAGTTACCTAGCTATCTATATATCTAGCTAGCAGACTTAACAAGGTGACTTTGCTTGCTAGCTAACTGACATAACTAGCTGACTTAACTAGCTAGCTACCTAGCTAGCCAGCTGACTTAACTACCTGAAATAACTAGCTAACCAGCTTTGTTTTGCAATCTGTCTTAAATAGCTTTTTACCTAGCTAGCGAGCTGGGTAGCTGTCTGACTTAATGAGGCAACTTAACTAGCAATCCAGCTGGTTATCCAGCTGACTTAGCTAGTAGATTAACGAGATAGACATCTAGCCATAGAGGTGACTAAACCAGCTGGCTTAACTAGTTATCCAGCTGTATACTAGCTGATTTAACTATCTCTCTTCCTCTCTAGCCACCTGAATAGACAGCTGACTTAACTAGTTGACTTAATTAGCTAGCCAGCTGGCTGGCCAACTGACTCAACTAGGACACTAGCTACATAGACAGGTAGCTAGCCAGCTAACTTAAGTAACTGTCTTAACTAGCTAGCCCGCTTTGTAGCCAGTTGAATTAACTAGTTTGCTACATAGCTAGCCAGCTGGCTATCCAGCTGAATAAACTAGGTGGCTTATTTAGCTAGCCAGCTGTCTAGCCAGCTGACTTAACTAGCTAGATACCTATGTATCCTGTTGGCTTGCCAGCTTACTTATCTACCTA
>NW_007163949.1:0-779 GCF_000164805.1 Carlito syrichta
GCCAGCTGACTTAATTAGCTGAATTAACTAGCTAGCCAGGTGGCTAGCCAGCTGACATAATTGCCTAGATACCTAGCTATCCAATAGGCTATCCAGCTGACTCAACTAACTGACTTAACAAAGCAGCTGCTGGCTAGCCAGCAGACTTAACTAGCTAGCTACCTAGCTAGACAGGTGAATAGCTAGTTGACTTATCTAGCTGACATAACTACACACCTGATGGATAGCCAGCTGACTTAACTAGCTACCTACCTACATAGCCCACTGGCTTGTCTGCTGACTTAGCTACCTAAGTACCTAGCTAACCTGCTGGAAAGTGAGCTGACCTAACTAGGTGACTTAACTAGCTAGTTAGTGGGCTAGGCAGCTGACTTAACTAGTTACCTATCCTGCTAGGCATCTGGCTAGCCAGCTGACTTAACTTGCTGATTACACTAGCTAGCAACCTGACTTAACTAGCTGACTTACCTATGTAACTACCTAATTAACCAGCTGAATTAACTAGCTGATTTAACTGGCTTGATACCTAGATAGCTATCATGTACTAGGTGAATTAACTAGCTGACTTAACTAGTTGAATTTACTTAGCTAGCTGACTTAACTGGCTGTCTTATCTAGTAAGCTAGCTGACTTAACTACCTGAATTAAATAGATAGCTAACAATATAGCTGCCTGAATAACTAGCTGAGTTAACTAGTTAGCTAAATAGTTATGTAATAGACTCATGTAGCTAACTTAAATAGTTAGCTTAGTAGTGAGCTAGCTGTCTTAGCTAGCTG
>NW_007163950.1:0-627 GCF_000164805.1 Carlito syrichta
ACTTAACTAGCTGACATAACGAGAGTAGCCAGCTGTCTAGCCCGCCATCTTAACTAGCTAACTACCTAGGTAGACAGCTGGATAGCCAGCTGACTTAACTAGCTGACATAGCTAGACGATTGATGGTTAGACAACTGACTTAACTAGCTACCTATCTACATAGCCCACTAGGTACCTAACTACCTAGACAACCTCCTGGCCAGTGAGCTGACATTACTAGGTGACTTAACTAGGTAGCCAGCTAGCTAGCCAGCTGACTTACCTATCTAGCTGTACTGCTAGGCCGTTGGCAAGCCAGCCGACTTAACTAACTGACTTAACTAACTAGTCAGCTGACTTAACTAGCTAACTTAACTAGCTAGTTACCTAGCTATCCAACTGGCTTAACTAGCTGATTTAACTAGATAGCTACCTAGCTAGCTATGATATAGCTAGCTTATTTAACTAGCTATTAAGCTGGTATATCTAGCTGACTTAACTAGCTAGCTACCTAGCTAGCCAGTTGACTTAACTAGCTGAAATAAATAGTAGGTCAGCTGACTACCCATCAGACATAACTAACTTTTTAACTAGCTAGGCAGCTGGCTAAATAACTGACTTAACAAGTTGCTTTAACAAGCTAGCCAG
>NW_007163951.1:0-531 GCF_000164805.1 Carlito syrichta
TAGCTAGCCTGCTGGCTAGCCAGCTAGCTTAACTAGTTGAAATAACCAGCTAGCCAGTGGACTAGCAAGCTGACTCAACTAGCTGACTTAACTAGTTATCCAGCTGATTTACCTAGCTCTCTACCTAGCTAGCTAACTGAATTTACAGCTGATTTAACTAGCTGACTTAACTAGTTCGTCAGTTGGCTAGCCAACTGAGTTAACTAGCTCTCAAACTAGCTGGCCAGCAGACTAACCAGCTGACTTAGCTAGCTGACTTCAATAGCTGACCTGCTTGCTAGTCAGCTGTATTAACTAGCTTGCTATATAGCTAGTCAGCTGACTAGCCAGCTGACTTACTAGGTGAGTTAATTTGCTAGCCAGCTGTCTAGCCAGCTGACTTAAGTAGCAACCTACCTAGCTAGTCAATTGACTAGCCAGCTGACTTAACTAAGTGACTTAACAAGCTTGCCAGCATGATAGACAGCTCACTTAACTATCTAGCTACTTAGTTAGCCAGCTTTCTAGCCAGCTGACTTAACTAGGTGACAA
>NW_007163952.1:0-807 GCF_000164805.1 Carlito syrichta
CCTAGCTACCTAGCTAACAAGCTGGCTATCGAGCTGACTTAATGAGCTGATTTAACTAGCTAGCCAGCTGGTTAGCCAGCTCACTTAACTAGCTAGCTATCAAACTAGGAACCTGACTTGCCAGCTGACTTAACTAGCTGACTTAACTAGCTAACTAGCTGACTTAACTAGGAAGCTACCTAGCTAGCCAACTGACTTTACTAGGTGAAATAAATTGCTAGCTACCTAGCTATCTAGCTATCTAGCTAGCTGACTTAACTAACTGACTTTACTAGCTATCTAGCTGGCATAACTAGCTGACTTAACTAGCTAGCTACCTACCTAGCTAGCCAGCTGACTTAGCTAACTGAAATAATTAGCTAGCCAGCTGTCTTGCCATCTGACTTCACTAGCTTTTTATCTAGCTAGCGAGCTGGGCAGTCAACTGACTTAACGAGGTGACATAACTAGCTAGCCAGCTGATTAGCCAGCAGACTTAAGTAGCTGTATAACAAGGTAGGCATCTGGCCAGCCAGTTGACTAAACAAGCTGACTCAACTAGTTATCCAGCTTGCTAGCCAGCTGACTTAGCTAGCTCTCTACCTCTCTAGCCACCTGAATAGCCAGCTGACGTAACTAGCTGCCTTAATTTGCTAACCAGCTGGCTAACTAACTGACTTAACTCGGTCACTGCCTAGATAGACAGCTGACTAGCCAGCTGACTTAACTAGCTGTCTTAACTAGCTGGCCTGATATTTAGCCATTTAAATTAACTAACTTGCTACATTGCCAGCCTTCTGGCTATCCTGCTGAATTAACTAGGTGAAT
>NW_007163953.1:0-916 GCF_000164805.1 Carlito syrichta
AGGCCAACTATTTAAGTCAGCTAGATAAGTCAGATGGTTAGCTGATCTACTAGCTAGGTGGCTGGCAAATTAAGCTGGCAGGTTAGCAAGTTGGTCAGGTAGGTGGCCAGCTAGTTAAGCCAGCTGGCTAGCTGGTTGACCAACAGGGTGGCTGGCTAGCTAAGCCGGCTGTCTATCCCACTGTCCAGTCAGGCAGCTGGCTATTTAAGCCAGCCTGCTAGCCAGGTGACCAGCCCACTAGCTAGCTATCCGGCTGCCTAGGATTCTAGCCAGCCAGGTAGACAGCTAGTTAAGCCAGCTGTCTAGCCATCTAACCAACAATGTAGCTAGTTAGTTAAGTCATCTCCTAGCCAGCTAGCCAGCCAACTAACTAGTCAGCTAGTTAAAACATGTAGCTAGCCAGCTAGTACTTATGTCAGCTAACAAGTCAGCTAAATATTCAGCTATCTTGTTAAGTCAGCTAGCTACTCAGGTTCCTAGCCAGCTTTCTAGTTAAGTCTGCTAGCTAGTCAACTAGATAGTTAATTCACCTAGCCAGCTAACTAGCCAGTTACCTAGCTAGTTAACTCAGCTAGATAGACAGCTAGATAGCTTGCTTGCTAGTTAGTTATGTCAGCTAGATAGCCAGCTAGCTAGTCAGTTAACTAGTTAAATCAGCTAGAAAATCACTTAGTTACTTAGTTAACTAGTTAGCTAGCAACTCAGCTAGCTGGTCAGCTATCTAGTGAGCTCCCTCGCTTTCCATCAAGCTAGCCAACTAGTATGCTCGCTCACATGTAACCGGTCAGGAAACTAGTCAGCTCACTCACCAGCCAAAACGTCCTCTTACTTGTTGGCTCACTTGAAGGCCAACAGATCAGCTAACTAGTTGTTTGCTCACCAGCTGACTACTAGTTTCAGCTCACTGTTTTGACTC
>NW_007163954.1:0-5814 GCF_000164805.1 Carlito syrichta
TGGGATGCTTGGGTCATGTCCCCACCCAGGAGGCTGTGCCCTTACCCAGCCCTGTGTCTCTATCACCATCGGCACAGGACAGATCAGCTGACCTTTGGTGACCTTTGGTGCTATATACAGTAGTCACCAAGCACACATGGGTCCACTCAGCTGCTCTCAGGAACATGTGAATTAACCTGTCTCCTCTCCAGCTCAACAGACAGTACCATTTATGACTTACTGGGTGCTGAGCCAGCCAGGATCTCCTCACTGAGAGAGACCCCATGCACAACACTGAACTGAGACCACAGATGGTCAGGGAGGCCAGATGTGAGGATACAGAGTGCCCCAGCACAGGCATCCCTCAGGCAGGCTGAGGAGCCCCAATGGGAGCTGAGAGAGGGCGGTGAAAGGCAGAACAGGAAGGGAGGTGTTGCAGAGTGTGGGTTTTGGCTCTGCCTGGTGACCCAAGCCAGTCCCTTTAAGTGTCTAAGCTGCCTCTGGAATGTGTTACACCTCCTGTGACAGAGGAGAGGTGATTTGGGTTGAGAAGGCTGCAGTGAACTGAATGTCTGTGTCCTCCAACCAAATTCACTTGTGGAAACCCTAATCCCAAAAGTGACAGTATTTGGAGATGGGACCTTTTGAGGTAATGAGGTCTTGTGTGTGGGTGGGGCCCTCGTGATGAGATTAGTGCTCTCACAGGAAGAGTCCAGAAAGTTGGTCAGCCTTATTCCATGTGAGGGTGCAACAAGAAGGTGGTCATCTGTCAACCTGAAAGAGAGCCCTCACCATACCCTACCCTTGCTGGCACCCTGATTTTGGACTTCCAGACCCTAGAACTATGAGAAATAAATGCTTGCTGTTAAGCCTCCCAGTTCAGTGTGTTTTGTTACAGCAGCCCAAGCCAAAGAAGGCAGAGGTGCACCCTGGTTTTCCCTGAAGACTGAAGAAGCAAAATGTGTGAGTCATGGGAGGGAGGCAAGTGCCCGCAAACACCAGGGCTCCCCAAAACCTGCAGGGTGAGATAAGTGTTTTCTAAGGTGTGGTGTGACTGTGGGCCCAAATCCCACCCATCACCCCAGTCCCTTGCTGGTTTACAACCTGGGATTGGCCACAGAGCCTCCATGAGTGTTGGTTATCTCATCTCTAACATGGTAGCCACAGTCACTGTCCTGGAGGGTGCTGCTTATGTCCTTGGAGAGCTCCCTTTCACTCTCAGTTCCCTCCAGCCCTGATGGACAGACACATGTGAAGAGTCACCAAGCTCAGCACCTAGCACACAGCAGGTCTGTACCAGCTGAGTCCCCAGAGCCCATTGGGAAGAGGCCTGGAGTTTCCTAATGAGTGCATGGGTGATCCTGAGATGCTGGGTGGCCTTTGTACTGTTTTATTTGTTAGCTCTGGTACCTTCAGGGTGTGAGATTCTGCACTCTCTTAAGAAGAGAGACTACAGTCAGAGTCTCTTTCTCAACACATTTTTTTAGTTCCAGAGGGAGGAGGCCCAGGAGACGTGTCTCCTGAGAAGCTTTGCTTTCTTCTCCTTCCTCTCCTCTCCTGCAATAACCTACTGACATTAAAAAAAGAATCATTTTCCATGCATTAGGCTGAAGTTGCAAGGGGTTCACTCTATTTCTGAGACAAAGCTCTGAATGCCGACAGGCCCGATTGAGCCATTTTCCTCCTGGACAGGAAAGCATGCTTGGCTGTTGAGGGAGAAGGGAGCATCACTGATTGGAAGGGATGGCCCATTTGGCCCTGGCTGTTTCCCAGCCCTCTATGGGGCCCATGCACTGACTTCTCTTCTCCCTAGATGGAGGCCCCCACCCCTTCTGGCAGCAGACCTTGGAGGACCTGGTGGTGCCCTGAATGTTGAACACAGGGGAGACCTGGGGACAGCAGGAGCCCTCCAGGGATCCTGCCTTCATCCTCAGAGAGCTGGGGGTACACAGAGCCTGCAGAGGCCCTAGCATGCCCTCTGCAGCAGATCAATACCTAAGCACACTTTGCTTCGTCTCTCGTGCTGAGGCAGACCAGAGAATTCAGGATGTAATGGGAAAAGAGCATCCTCTGAGAGATTCCCAGAATCTGGCCAGCAGGGAGCCAAACAACTCCTCCTACAGCCAGTCTTGACTGCATGCTTACCCCCTCCTGGCCTCCCTGATCCTGCTGGGCATCATCCTGCGTGTCCCAGGCCAGCAGACACTATGAGTCCCATCCTGGTGCCTCCTGCTTCCCCTAGGTATCCACTACTCCAGGGCTTCCTATCTCAGGGAATGGCACCCTCTTCATCTTAATGCTCATCCATCATCATGCAACAAGGAGCCTCCAGTCCCTGGCCCCACCCACCAATTCATCATCTCACCTAAGTGTCCCCTCGTAGATGTCAGTGGCAGCCCAGATGGCCATTGTGCTTCATAACACTGACAATTAAACTTGGCCACCAGGGATCACGTGCTGTGTTGTGAAGTCACATGACATCCCATTTAATCCTCACATTACCCCCACGAGGTGGGTGGGGTCACAGTTCCCATTTACCCCTGGGAAGCAGAGGCTCAGAGAGCCGAGAAAGGGAGACACTGAAACATGAATCCTTTTAAAGCCTTTTCTCTATAGTCTGTCCCTTGGACCCTTCCTCATGACACACTCTTCGTCAGACGCTTGGACCTCGGAGATGCTGGTCATGACCCTGAGAGAAGGCCTGCACAGTCACAGCAGCACAGTCACAGGTTTTTCAGCCTGGGGACACCATTCCAGCCTGCCTCCTGCTTGGAAGCTTCTGAATGATTAACTGGTACAACACACGATCGGATGGCAGGCTTCCCTCACTGCTCCAGTGCATGAGGATCCACAGAGCACAGTAAGTGGCCTAACTGCCACAGTGCTGCTGCACCCAGGCTGGACCTGCATGGCCAGAGCAGTCCTGTCCCCAGTGCTGTCTGAATGGAAGAAGATGGTCTGGGGTTGCATGTCATAGGACCTCAGCTGATCTTGGTTCTGTGGGGTCTGACCACCATTTATGTACTACTCCAGCCCAAAATGAAAAGAGGAAAGAAAACACTGGGCAGGCCTAAAGGTCAGCAGCCTGCAGGAAGGGGAGGCAGGGAGTTCCACACAGGGAGGGATGGTGGCCTCCACATCAAGGAGGGTTGGTGTCCTTGCCCTAAGGAGAGGTGGGGCCTCCATGCCAGGGAAAGGCCAGGTTTTCCATCCCAAGGAGGAAACCCGGCCTCCACAACAGGGAAGGGCGTGGCCTTCACACCAGGGAGGGATAGGGTCCTTGCTCCAAGGAGGAGTGTGGTCTCTATGCCAGGAGAGCGGGACCTCCATACCAGGGAGGGTTGGGGTCCTTATCCTAAGGAGGGATGTCACCTCCATACCAGGGAAGGCCCAGGGCCTCCACCCCAAGGAGGGTTAGGGTCCTTGCCTAAGGAGGGATAGGGCCTCCATGCCAGGGAAGGGGTAGGGTTTCCACCCCAAGGAGGAGACATGGCACCCACAGCAGGGAAGGGTGTGGCCTCCACACCAGGGAGTAATGGGGTCCTTTCCCTAAGGAGGGGTGGGGCCTCCATGCCAGGGAGGGGTATGGCCTCTACATCAGGGAGAGGGCAAAACCTCCACCCCAAGGAGGTAGCAGGGCCTCTTATCAGGGAGGGAGTGTGGCCTCCACACCAGGAAGGGTTGGGGTCATTACCCTAAGGAGGGAATTGGGCCTCCACATCAGGAGGGGCTCAGAGTTAGAGACCAGCTGGTGGGATAGAAGGCAGGGGATGTGAGTTGAGTGGAGAGGAGAGACAGACAGAGGGAGGATGAGGGAGAGAGAATGATTCCCTGGAGCCAAGTGTGGGCTGGAAGTGAGCAGGTTGACCTACACATGTGGGCCAGAAAGAGACCTGGAGACGTAGAGCAGAGCAAGTGCCGGATGTGGCCTCCTCACCCACGCTGAGACACAAGAGGATGCCCACACAGTGCAGGCCAAAGAGTGAAGTATGAGCCTGGGCCTCAGATGACACGAATGACACGGTCCCATGAAGCTGGGGACAGAGGAGCAAGCAGGAGGTACTGTCACCCCATCTTCCCAGTGGAGACTCCGAGGTCCAGAGAACCTGGGAACTGGTGTGGGCAGACCATGCTCCAGAGCCTGTGGCCTGTCACTTGGGCTTTCTGTTCTCTGGGGGGCAGGGCCCTGGTTACCCTGAAGCAAGGCTGTCTGGTGTTCGGACAGAGTTGCTGAAAAGGGGTGGTGGGCAGTTACGGAAGCCCTTGGGCCTGGGGCTCAGTGCGCCCTGACTGCCCACTGCTATGTGGCTTTGGAAAAGCTACTTGACCTCTCTGGACTGTCTTCCTTCCCTGTATGGTGGCACCCTACCTGGAGGGTGTGTCACAGGGATTAGAGATACGGACATGAAGCTCTGATACTGAACTGATCTTTGATAAAGGCCTTCAGAACACAGGGTCATTTTTTATATCAGCACTGCCTCTGCTGAGCAGAATTTTTTTTTCCTTTCTGCAACACTTTGAGCTTCTTGAAGACAAGACGTTGATTTGATTCATTTCTCAATCCTGAGTGCTGGGCATGTAGCAGCTTCCCACAAAGACCTGGGTGAGTGAGAAGAATGAAAGATGAGATGGACTCACAGGATCTTGTGCCGACCCCATACTTCTCAGATCAGGAGTCAGGTGCCCAGGAGGGCCAGGTGGTGGGTTGGGGCATTCTCCCAGATCGTCCATTTAACATAAAGACTTTTTGGTCACAATGTGCGTGTGTGTGATTTTAGTATTCAAACCAACACAGGCATGTGATGGAGTAAGATGAAATGTGCTGTCAGCCTCAGGCTGATGCGAGAATCACAGGCAGCACAGAGACACAAGAATGTTTGGGGATCGTCAGGACCCCTGGGGCCTCGGGTCACACCATGACAACATGCCCAGTAGCATGCCCCGCCCTGACAGCAAGGCCCAGAGTTCTCATAATACTGCTGTCGAGACCAAAGCAAAGGGAATTCACAAAGGAAGAAAGGTTACAAAGTGCACTCCAGGAAGCTGTAATGTGCTGCTGGCCCATAATTGTTGTTAAATGGACTCCTAATAGGGTTCCCATCTTCCTGCAAAACCCATCCATTACCAGATAACACAGCGAGGTGACCCGGCATGGCACACACTTACCCGGCGCCCCTGCAGACAAAGGGGTCTTCTCCCAGATCAGAGTCACCTGGGACAAACCCTCTACTGGCTAAAGGCTGACTTCAGCCACCCCTTGTTCTCATTCTTTTCACAGACTTGTAGCATGGAGGCTCAGTTTCTCAGGGTCCCACCAGACCCACAGAGGTTCTAGAAGGTCTGAGTTGTTTATCCAGTTCACCTCTGCCTCCCAGTGCCCAGAAAGGGAATTGGTGCTTGGGAGGTAATTAACCTGCACCTGCAGTCTGCAAGACTGGAAAAGACTCTCCAACACCAATCACATAATCCAGCAAACAGTAGAGCCCCGACCTGTATCTGCTGAATAGATGGGTGTGGGTGCTTGGATTAGGCTTGGAAAAATTGTCCAAGCTGCCCTATCTCTGGGGAGATGGCCCAGGCACAGGATAGATGAAGCCCCATTGGGCATCTGCCCAAGGACGTCCCATTATGCAGATGCTGTTTTTCCCACAGGATGGTCCTGGAAGGAGTCCAGGAGATACTAGGAGGTCAGAGCTGGAGGGGCTTTGAAGAGCCTCAGTTCAGCCTCATTTTACAGATGGGGAAACTTAGACCCAAAGAGAAAGTGGTATCAGCCTAGAGTTGCACAACTGTCCAGCTGCATCTGTTGTGCAGTCAGAAGTGGCCAATCTCCAA
>NW_007163955.1:0-396 GCF_000164805.1 Carlito syrichta
GAGGAGATCCTGGCTGGCTCAGCACCCAGTAAGTCATAAATGGTACTGTCCGTTGAGCTGAAGAGGAGGCGACAGGTTAATTCACATGTTCCTGAGAGCAGCTGAGTGGACCCATGTGTGCTTGGTGACTACTGTATATAGCACCAAAGGTCACCAAAGGTCAGCTGATCTGTCCTGTGCCGATGGTGATGGAGACACAGGGCTGGGTAAGGGCACAGCCTCCTGGGTGGGGACATGACCCAAGCATCCCACAGAGCACAGGTGTCCTTGATTCCAATGCCACGCCACACAACTTCCTTACTGTCAAAAAGCTGGAATTAGGAACATGTCTTCCAGCAGCTGTGCTGGCCATAGTCTGGCTTTCATCCCTCTTCCCTTCACAAATGTATATTTAGA
>NW_007163956.1:0-4168 GCF_000164805.1 Carlito syrichta
TCCCAGCTGGAGTGTAAATATTAGCTGACTGCTTTTATACGTGAGGTGCAAGGCCAAGCTGGACAGGGCCTATCCCTCCAGTTTGGCTTACCAAAGTGTGTACTGACCCTACTCTGACTTGGTGCCCTGTGCACTACCATAGAAGTAAGGACCTTGAGTTTCTCAATCATTGAGAAACTCAAAGTCCAGGAGTCTAGATAAGACAATGGGTGGTCCTAACACTGGGTCAGTTGTGTGTGCTGAGCCAGAGGGCAGCCAAGGGTTGGGACATGCAGACAACACTTGACCATGTCTGAAGCAGAGGAGGTGACAACCTGAGCCGAGGCCACTGCCTCAGAGAGCAGAAAAGAGCTCCCAGGGAAGGGATAGCTCAGCACGTCACTCTAAGGGTTCTCCCTACTCACCATTGTGAACTGGGACCACTCTGCCGTCATGGGCTTGAGGTCAGGTGCACATTCACACCTCCCTCCCCCAGAGCCTCTGCCAGCTCAGCACTCATCAAGCAACTTGGAGGTTTTCCACCCCTTATCCCAACAACGTATCTCCTCTACTGACCTCCGAAATTCCTTAGATAGAACCTTCAAACTGTCAGTCAAACATCCCCCTATAACCCACGTGCCCCCACTTAGAAATGTCCTGCTTCCTGGGCTGAACCACTGAAAACTCACATGTATTGATTTATGGATTTTTGTGACTTCTGCCTCCGTAAACTGTGTATTATCAAACTGCAACTCAACCACTCCGGATTCATACTCTCAACACTTCTGGAGCTATATCCCAGGCCTGGTCACTAGCATTTGGCCAGAATAAGCCATCTTAAAATATTTTACAGAGTTTGGCATCTTTCATCAGCAAATTGGCATCTGGCAGTGAGTGTCTGGCAGCCTTCAAACCAAACTTTTTATCAGATGATGCAGATGTTATTTTAAAACATTGATTGGTGACACCTGAGCTGGGTTCCAGTTTGTGAAAGCAGACCGTGACTAGGTATATGGAGAAACTGTAACATACAAATAATGCCATCATGCAATTACTCAGGAATAAGAGAGTAATTTCATAGATGATTAGGTTTTGAAATTGGTACACCATCCCCTACAGATCATGGGACTCTTAGCAGCCTCAGTAATGGCTCTGCACAGGTCATAAACAGACACCTAAATACTCAGTCGAGATATAAGTCCTAATTGTCACATGAGAGAGCAATTAAATAGCTATTTGTCCCATATCAATCAGTCATTATCCATTCTCCAAAGTCCTGCTATACTTTTAACAAAATGTAGCCATCTCCTCTTCTGCAGGGACACAAATACCTGCCCCCCCCCCAGGCCGAGGGCCATGTGGATGGGGCAGGTGCATTGCTGAGGGTCCTTGTCTGTGGTATCTTTGGGGTCTCTGATCTCAGCATTGACTATTTTTCTGGTGGTGGCTTGAAGATAAAGACTCCCACCCAGGAAGGCATCTCTGTTCCCTGGTGCACCAGCACTTTCAGCAGGGCAAGGAGGGAAACCCTGTCCTGAAACCTTGACAAGGATTCTCAGGGTGGCCTGTGCAGGGGCTCCTCTAGGGGTAGCCCCGATTTCTGTGATAAATCAGCATGAGCCCCACCCCAAGCTTCCCCAGGTTTGCTCTAGAATGACTACAAATACAAAGCATGGAAGAAGCCATCCTGGGACGAAGGCTCAGGAAAGAACAGCCTGCCCACCTGCAGGAAGTGGGGATGAGGCTCCCATCAGTTCGCAGGGCTGTGGTACACCCTGGGACAGAGGGAGGCAAGATCTGCCACCAAAGCATACTGCCCCTAGTCTGCTAGACAGCTTTTCCTTCCCCCGTTCCCAGCCTCCCTGCCCCAGCACCCTCCAACCCCACATGTGTACTGTGTATAAGGCAGGCATTGGGGCATGAAGGGCAGGAACTGCAGCTATGGAGCAGGTGATGCCCAAGCACGAGGCTCAGGTCCAAGGGCACAAGGTCGCACAGTCATTGTCATGGATCGAATCGGCTTCTCGGCCTGGCCAAGCCCTTGGCACAGCGTGTGTGAATGGGAGAACTGTTGTCCAGGGAGGTGCCCTTGTTCAGACTTCTCTCTGGAAACCGGAGTTGAAGTCTAAAGGGCGCAGATGATCTCTGAAGACCCCTTTGGAGTAAACACTCAGTTTGTGTGAAAGTGATGAAAATCACGTGACAGAGACCATTCCAGAAGCCCCGGCTGTGGGAGTGTGTTGCTATTAAACAGTCTCGTTTTAATGGCCAATTTCCCAAAGAGCCATTACATACAATTGGTCCAAAATTGCCTGCAAATGACTTAAGGCAAGTAACATCCTGGTGGCACTTCCTAGCAGGGGCCATTTCCAAGAACACCCCCACCCCCCGCCTCCAGCCACAGGCCCTACCTTGCCCACACAGGACACTCAGATGCCCTCCACCAGCCTCTGCAGGTGAGGAGGCATCCTAGACACAGCCCACTGAGACATGCCCCCATTATCTCTCCACCCAACACCACAACTGGAAGAAGCCCCTATTTCTTCATTCACCCGTGCACCTATTTACTGCCAGGGATAAGGAAGGAAGAAGACAGACAGAGTCCAGGCTCTTCTTCCTTGAGGAAAATTGGCATCAATTAATAAAACAAACAAATGTATCAAATTGCAGGCCTTTGTTGGGTAAAGGAAACCACCATATGTCAGGAGAATGCACAGCTTTAAAAGTTGATCTAGGCAGGGCAGGTGGTTCATCCCTGTAATCCTAGGACTTTGGGAGGCCATGGTGGGAGGATCATTTGAGGCCAGGAATTTGAAACCACCTGAGCAACACAGTGACAAATCTTCTCGCCCCCAAAATATTAAATTAACCAGATGTGATGATGCATACCTGTAGATTGAAGCAGGAGAATCACTTGAGCCCATGAGTTGGAGGCCTGCAGCGATCTATGATCATGCCACTACTCTCCAGCCTGATCAGAGCAAGATCTTGTCTCTAAATAAATAAAAATAGCCCTGGAAGGGGGTCATGGGGAGGCTTCCCTGCAAAAGTGGCAGTTGAGCTCAAATCTGTTACATAAGTGAAAAGAGAGGGAGGGAACAGTAGGTCCAGATGTCCTGAGACTAGAGAGACCTGGAGAAGGCCAGGATGGCTGCAGGCAGTTGAGGCAGCCATTCAGTGGGCCAGATAAGAAAGATGTTATCTGGCATAGCAAGTACCACTAGTACAGGATGCTTCTGAGGCAGGAGAGGGCCCTGGAAACAGTGCATGTGTTAAACACCCCATGACCATCTTGGCAGTCCTTAGCTCCCAAGAAAACTGGGAGCAAGTGGAGGATTTGAAACAGTGGACACCAGATTCAGGGGTGTGTCTTAAATGAGTCCCTGTGGAAGGGAGAAGGGGACCCAGCTGAAGCCACCTCTTCCATCCAGGTGAGGGGTGATGGAGGTCTGAACTGTCAGAAGAGTGGGGTTCATTCCTCCTTCCAGAAGCAAGAGACCCTAGAGGAGTGCTGGGCTTGTGGGGCCTGACAACAAACTCCATCTAGGGTGTGCTGATCTCAGAACGCCATGAGGCATCTGAGCAGAAGCTGGCATCTGGTCATGTGGGCAAGGAGCCGGGGGAGGGCTGGGCTGGAGATGGTCATGCAGTCCTCAGGAACTGTGACCTGGGCCAGAGGAGGCCACATGGAGAGATGAAGGAAGTAAGAAGAGAAGGGGACCTTGGTCCAATCACTGCAGGGGTTAAGCTAGACACCATGGAGAGACACCATGGAGACCAAGACTCAGTCCTGGGCTGGTGGAGAATCTGCACAAAGTCCAATTTTCACAAGAAAAAGAATATTGATGTGTTCAAGAACAAGGAGTCACACTACTGGGCTCCGGAGTTGCTGCCATCTGCCTACCCACCTACCCATCCATCTATCCATCCACCCTCATTCACCCATTCACCCATGAATTCATTCATCCATTATGTATTTATTCATTCATCCATCCCCTCATCCATCCATCTGCTCATTCACCCATCCCTTCACTCACTTCCTCTGTGCCAGGCACACCATTGAGACACTCTCTGTTCAATAGGGAGAGAAATGTGGAAAAACACACACACCATTAGGGCAGTTGTCACAGTGCAAATGCTTCTCATGGGAATGCAGAGGAAAGGGCAACTGAGTTTGCCTTTGTTTGAT
>NW_007163957.1:0-699 GCF_000164805.1 Carlito syrichta
AAATTTGTGTGTGAAATATTAGTTTTTCAAAATGTGATTTTAGACTATCTGCATCAGCATCACAGGGAGTTATTGACAGAATAAATGCAGTTTCCTGAACATTCATTCAACTTTCTAAGAGTCAGATCCATAAATCTGCAATATAGCCAGTTTCCCAGATGATTCTGCTCACCCTGGTGTTTGAGAACCCCCACAGCGGACTCTAAGCTCTTGAGAAATAGTAACAAGAGTTTATTCTATGTCACCAGGGTCTGGCAGGGCCTAACCTAAGGTAGGTGCTTCAACAAATTTTTAGTGTGGATTATTGATTTTGACTCATCTGCCCAGGCTGATGGTTAAAAGCACTTGGCTACTATTTATATGGATTTGTCTTCATAATAAATTTCTCACGGCATGCTCATGAATTTGTTTTCATGAACATGTACAGTGACTTACAACTGTTCCTTCGGACTGCCTTGAAGGAAGCAACAAGAAGTTTGGACACCACTCTGGACATTTATGCAAAATAGGCACCTAATTATAGAACCAAAAGCATTTTGTAAGGAGATTGTTTTTCCACTAATTTTTTTTTCTCTGACAGATTCTCAACATAAATGCATACAGCAATGAACTAAGTTGACCAAGGAGTTCTAAGAGTTTGGGGCAAGAAAGACATATAAATTATACGCGTGTGTGTGTGTGTGTGTGTGTGCACGCACG
>NW_007163958.1:0-3840 GCF_000164805.1 Carlito syrichta
AGCATCACAGGGAGTTATTGACAGAATAAATGCAGTTTCTGAACATTCATTCAACTCTAAGAGTCAGATTCATAAATCTGCAATATAGCCAGTTTCCCAGATGATTCTGCTCACCCTGGTGTTTGAGAACCCCCACAGCAGACTCTAAGCTCTTGAGAAATAGTAACAAGAGTTTATTCTATGTCACCAGGGTCTGGCAGGGCCTAGCCTAAGGTAGGTGCTTCAACAAATTTTTTAGTGTGGATTATTGATTTTGACTCATCTGCCCAGGCTGATGGTTAAAAGCACTTGGCTACTATTTATATGGATTTGTCTTCATAATAAATTTCTCACGGCATGCTCATGAATTTGTTTTCATGAACATGTACAGTGACTTACAACTGTTCCTTCGGACTGCCTTGAAGGAAGCAACAAGAAGTTTGGACACCACTCTGGACATTTATGCAAAATAGGCACCTAATTATAGAACCAAAAGCATTTTGTAAGGAGATTGTTTTTCCACTAATTTTTTTTTCTCTGACAGATTCTCAACATAAATGCATACAGCAATGAACTAAGTTGACCAAGGAGTTCTAAGAGTTTGGGGCAAGAAAGACATATAAATTATACGCGTGTGTGTGTGTGTGTGTGTGTGTGCACGCACGTGTGTGTATGTGTGTGTACACATACACATATATAAAATATGTAATTAAATTTGGGGCTTGGAGAGAGCCTCTAAGCCAAGGCAAATTGCCAACTTTGTCAAGTATTCATCCTAAGCTTGCACTTCCTAAGATCTGGGGACATGACTTCCATGCCCCCCATCCTTGGGGCCAAGCATAGAGCTAGTATATGCAACACAGAGGCTGAATTGCCTTAATTCATCCATTATCTACTGCAACTTCTTAGGAAATTCAGCATAAATCAAACCATGGGATAACAACAATGTCCTAATAACACTAGTGAATTTCACAGTGTCGTATACTCTATATACTCTCCTTAGGAAAATATTACAGTGAACATTCAACTTGTCAAAAGAGTTGTCCTATGGGGCATTTTGCATTTACTTTGATTGGAGAATGGAACTTTGATTGGAGAATGAAATCAAGATCCCAGGGTCAACACACATAGTGTTAGGTTGAGAACCAAGCTTTCTCAGCCTCCACTATGAGCAGCACTCTTTACCTAAGTCAATCAACCCCACTTGGTTCTGTTGATTACAACATGAACCAAGAAGAGAGTGTGTAAAATCTAGTATTAACACGCTGTCTCCTGAGTGTATAATGAAACTAAGTATGTGTTTAATAAGAATTGCTCAAAATATACCACATCCTGTGTTACATTTTACTAATATTATTTCTGAATATGTTGTTATAAAAAATATCTAAAGCAATGATTCATGTGTGTTGAGCGGAATAATGAGTACACGTGGGGTTTCTGTTTGCTTGTTTGTTTGCTTTTGTTTTGGAAGAAATGTCCAGGACATTTATTTAAATTGAATATGTTTAAATTGTGTAACTTCAGCAACTAATTTTCAGGTGCCTAGTAAACTGATAAACAACAGACTACTAAAGAAAGCCACGACCATGGTACTGCTGCCTTAGAGTCATTGTTGCCCTTCTTTTGCCATCTTCTAGTCAATGATGGATTCTGGGCACTCTGCACAACACCCAAGACAACTGCATCATCAGCATGTTCACTTAAGCTGAGGTCTGTGATCCATTCTCTGTCTTCTAAAAGGGAAAAATGTTAAGGTAAGCTTTAAAAGAGGAAATCCATGCTGTTAATGATGTTTGTTGTCTCACTGGCCAATATTTAACTGAATAAGGATTATTTATAACAGTGAGATATATTATGAAATACACAATCTCATAATTATAGAATATATCTATATTTAATATAGATATATTAAATTAATATATCTTGATTTAAAATAAAAACTAAATTGCAAACATAATATACATCTGCATCTTGAATAAAAACAAATATTTTTAAAAGTATATAACCATACAACATAAGATATAATAGTTTGTATGTGATTAAACACATTTGACCACATACAACACTTAAGAATATAGATGACACCAAGACCTAGCTTTCAAAGGAAACTACAAAATCATGAAGATCTGAATATATGTGTAATTTGTACGGAGATTGTTTGTGATAAAAAATTTCCCAATGAAGAAAAGTTCCGAACCTGATAGTTTCACTAATGTTTGAGTTTCACTGATGTTTAAGGTCTACCAAATGTTTAAATAATGAACTCCAATCTTTCTCAAAGTTTTCCAAAAAATTGACGAAGAGAGATATTAACTCATTCTATGAGGCCAGCACTACCCTGATACCAAAGCTAAAAAAAAAGACACTACAAAAAAAGAAAATAGCACAACAATATCCTTTATGAACAGTGACAAAAAATATTAATAAAAATGCTAGCAAACCAAATTCAGCAATATATTTAAAGAACTATACACCATGATCAAGTGAGATTTAGTCCTACAATGTAAAGATGGCTCAACATATGAAAATCCATCAATGTAATATGCTTAACTAAATGAAAAAAAAAAAAGATCATCTCTATGCAGAAAAAGCATTTGACAAAATTTAATGTCATTTTATGATAAGAACACTCAACAAACTAGAAATACAAAGCAACTGCCTCCACATAATAAAAGCCATATACAAAAATCCCACAACAAGAATCATACTTAATTGCGAAAGAATAAAGGCTTTTCAAGGCAAGAATGTCTGCTCCCATTACTTCTATTCAACATAGTACTAGAACTTCTGACCAGATCAATTAGGCAAGATAAAACAATAAAAGACGTTCAAACAGGGAAAGAAGTAGAATGATCTCTGTTCACAGATGATATGATGTTATATGTAGAAAACCCTAAATATTTCCAAAAACCCCCCAACAATTCAAACTAGTAAATGAACTCAACAAAGTAGCAGAATACAGTCAATAGGAAAAAAAAGGTTTTCTATACACTAACGATGAACAATCTGAAAGGAAAATTAAAACAATTCCATTTACAATAGCATAAAAAGAATAAAATAATTCGGAATTAATGTAACCAATGAGGTGAAAGACTTGTACAATGAACACTACAAAACATTGCTGAAAGAAATTTAAAACATAAATGAATAGAAACACATCCCATGTTCATGGATTGGTAGATGATATGAGGGGGGAATGTCAAAAAAAACCCCAAAAACTGGATAGTATTTATTTAAAAAGTTGTGTATTTACTATTACATGTTTAAAACTTAGTCACCTTCAAAGTACTCTGTTTGACATAATGCATGTATTGAGATTCTTTTTCCATTGCTCAAAACAATTTTTGAACTGTTTTCAACTTCAGAAGCCTTTTAATACTTGTTTTTACCTCTTCCACATCAGCAAAATGTTTCCCTTTAAGGACATTTTCCATCTGGGGAAACAAATAGTCACTCAGGCCAAGATGGGACATGGCAGGGGCGGGGGAAGGGCTAGCCATTTTTGGTTAAAAGTCGCTGAGCACTCAGGGCAGTGTGGACAAGTTGTTAGTGTAAATAACCCATCATGAAATGAGCAAACTCATTGGAAGAATTTCCAAAAAAAAAAAAAAAAACCGAAGACAAATGCAGCCTGCCACAGCAATGTGAGCTGGCACACTGATGGGTTTCTAGAACCCTGATTTGGTGAGGAGAAAAACCTGCACTACAAGGGTCTCATCCTCTAAAAAACAATTCCAGTTTTTTGGGCTCCCCCCTTGTAGTGCTAAGATGTCAATGCTACCCAAATAATCTACAGATTCAATGGAATGTCTATGAAAAGCTCAATGACATTTTTTGTGAAAACAGAAAAACTCAACCTAA
>NW_007163959.1:0-1290 GCF_000164805.1 Carlito syrichta
AAATATGTAATTAAATTTGGGGCTTGGAGAGAGCCTCTAAGCCAAGGCAAATGCCAACTTTGTCAAGTATCATCTAAGCTTGCACTCTAAGATCTGGGGATATGACTTCCATGCCCCCCATCCTTGGGGCCAAGCATAGAGCTAGTATATGCAACACAGAGGCTGAATTGCCTTAATTCATCCATTATCTACTGCAACTTCTTAGGAAATTCAGCATAAATCAAACCATGGGATAACAACAATGTCCTAATAACACTAGTGAATTTCACAGTGTCGTATACTCTATATACTCTCCTTAGGAAAATATTACAGTGAACATTCAACTTGTCAAAAGAGTTGTCCTATGGGGCATTTTGCATTTACTTTGATTGGAGAATGGAACTTTGATTGGAGAATGAAATCAAGATCCCAGGGTCAACACACATAGTGTTAGGTTGAGAACCAAGCTTTCTCAGCCTCCACTATGAGCAGCACTCTTTACCTAAGTCAATCAACCCCACTTGGTTCTGTTGATTACAACATGAACCAAGAAGAGAGTTTGTAAAATCTAGTATTAACACGCTGTCTCCTGAGTGTATAATGGAACTAAGTATGTGTTTAATAAGAATTGCTCAAAATATACCACATCCTGTGTTACATTTTACTAATATTATTTCTGAATATGTTGTTATAAAAAATATCTAAAGCAATGATTCATGTGTGTTGAGTGGAATAATGAGTACACGTTGGATTTCTGTTTGCTTGTTTGTTTGCTTTTGTTTTGGAAGAAATGTCCAGGACATTTATTTAAATTGAATATGTTTAAATCGTGTAACTTCAGCAACTAATTTTCGGGTGCCTAGTAAACTGATAAACAACAGACGGGGGGACCCGATCCCGTGGCCCCTGCAGGCCTGGATTCCCTCCCCAGTGCACTGTGTGGCCCCACCCTGGACCCCGGAGACACAGACACTGCCGCAGTCCTCTCCAACCCTTCAGGCTTAGGTGAGGGGAGGAGAGGGGAGGGGAAAGGGAGGGGGAGGAGGTGGAGGCAGCAAAGCCCTCTCTCCACCACCTTACCACCTGGGGCTATGCTTCCCCGGGGGGAGGGGGAGGACAGTTCCTTCCCTGGGTGGAGCCCAGGCCCTTAGCTGGGGGGACACCTGGGGCCAAGAAAACCTGCTCTGGGCACCTAGAGTGCCAAGGACACACGTGCCAAGGAACCGGGACCCAGGTCCCGTGAGTGCGTTTGAGGCCACTGTGCCTGGGAGACAGGCCATGGCACTGATATGTTGGCATCTCAACGCACTC
>NW_007163960.1:0-430 GCF_000164805.1 Carlito syrichta
GCTGGGTAGCTTGGTGCCATGGGTTAAGCGCTGGTGCGCCGGGTGGTTGGCTGTGGTCAGTGGGAGACTGGGGGTGGGGGGCGACAAGGGTCCAGAATTGGCATCCAGGTGGCCCGCAGCGTCCAGGAGTCCAGGGAACCAGAAATTTGAGTCCGGAGCCCCCTGGGACCACACCACCCCCGCCCTAGTGTAGACAGACAGAGGGGTACCTTGGGATGCTGGCCTGCGGCAGGAGAGGCACTGCGGTGGTGTCTCTCCCGGCTTGTGACCGACCCTGTCCTCCTGGACCGCTTGGCCCCCCCCAATCAGGAGCCGCTACCAAGCGGCCTTACATCATGAGGACTGAGTGCGCGCACCAGGCGCGGCGCCGCGCAGTCAGGGGATGGTCAGCGGGGCGGAAGTGCAGGGGTTCCGCCCCCCAGCCAGCGCC
>NW_007163961.1:0-321 GCF_000164805.1 Carlito syrichta
CAGTCAGGGGATGGTCAGCGGGGCGGAAGTGCAGGGGTTTCGCCCCCCAGTCAGCGCCGGGAGGCCCCGCGGAGACCGTCCGCGGCCTCACGAGCGGCCCCGCTTCCTACAGTCCCGCGTGGCTGTGTCGGACAGCGCCCGGCAGGCTCTTGGGGCGCCAGAGGGACAGACACACAGAGGCCATACCACCCAGAACGCGGCCGATCTCCTCTGATCTCAGAAGCTAAGCAGGGTAGGGCCTGGATGGTACTTGGATGGCAAACCGCCTGGCAATACCGGGTGCTGTTGGCTTTTGGCCTCCCTCTCCGTGCCTTATTTTTT
>NW_007163962.1:0-756 GCF_000164805.1 Carlito syrichta
GGAGTAGAATGTCCGCAGGTGATGGATGTGTCCCTGGCCTTTTTGGCAGAATGTCTCATGCTGAGTCAGAGGGTTGCATTGTCAGGGGCACATTTCTGACCTTGGAGAGGAGAGACGGCATGAACCCGGCCAGGGAGCCTAGGAAATTCCCACACCAATGCGGGGACAGGAACTGGGGGGGCTCTGGGGCTAGAAGGTGCCAAGCTTGGTGGACTCTCCCATGTGAGGGTGGAGGGGGAAGAACTGAGGTAAGAAGGATTGCAGGACAATGGATTTCTTTCTTTCTTTCTTTCTTTCTTTCTTTCTTTCTTTCTTTCTTTCTTTCTTTCTTTCTTTCTTTCTTTCTTTCTTTCTTTCTTTCCTCCTTCTTTTCTTTCCTCACTAGGTTGCCCAGGCTGATCTCAAACCACCCAACTCAGGCCATTCTCTTGGCCTGGTCCTCCCAAACTCTGGTGACCACAGGCTTTCCATTTGGTCGACATCCTGGTCTTCCTGCCTGGTCTTGAACTACGTGCTGGAGATAATCTTACTGCCAAGGCCTGTCCTCACCCAAGGTTTTCTGGGTTTTGTTTGCGGTCCAGGTGGGGGCTTGCTATGGTGTCCAGACTTGTCTCAAGATCCCAGGCTCTGCCATCTTCCCATCTTAGCCTCCCCAAATGCCAAGGAGACAGCCGTGAGTCACCTGGATGTCCACGCCCCCACAAAGGTTTCAGAGTCACGCCCTCTGTTTCCCTGAGGCAGCCCCTAGGAGGAGCG
>NW_007163963.1:0-529 GCF_000164805.1 Carlito syrichta
AGTTAGCTCAGCTAACTAGTAGGCCGAAATTTATGTCAGCTAACTAGTGGGCCAACTAGTTGGCAGACTAGTTTGGTCAGCAAACAAGCAGGCAACAAGATAACCTTTCTAACTAGTAGGCCAACTCGCTAGTCAACTAGTTAACCCAGCTAAGTAGTTAAGCCAGCTAGCAAGTCAGCCAAGTAGCCAGACAACATGTTAAACCAGCTAAGCAGTCCGCTTAATCAGCCCAAAATTTAAGTCATCAAGCTAACTCGTTAACCAACAAGTTAAGACAGCTAGTTAACTCGTTTATTGTGGGGACCAGGCCCTGCAAGTTTTTGTGAGTCCCTTGGAAGATATGGTGGCATTGGCGAATCTGTAGGGAAAGATATTAAAAGAAAGAAAGATGGAAGGATAAATATAAAGAGGAAGAAAGAGAAAGAAAGAAAGTGGATAACTGTTCAGTGAAATGAGCAGAAGCCATTTATTGAAAGTTACAGCAGGTGTTTATCCCCAAATTTCAGACACACAGTACCACAAGTCTTTG
>NW_007163964.1:0-609 GCF_000164805.1 Carlito syrichta
AACACAGCCCTGCTGTTCCTGCAGGAGCGAAGAAAAGGCAAAAAGTAAAAAATGACACCAGCCCTCAGACCACTTCTGGCAGTTGCCAGCTTCCCGAGGATGTGAGTCTTGGCTGATCAGGCTCCCGGGAATAGGGGGCTCACAGGGCAATGGAGGGTGGTGGGCAAAAAGATAGAGGAGGAAGTGTTGGGTACTCTTGGGTAAGCTCATCCAGGGTTCGGCTGGTGTGGTGGCTCATGCCTGTAATCCCAGCACTTTCAGAGGCCAAGGTGGGAGGAAACCTTGAGTTACAAGTTTCAGACAAGTCTGGGCAACCCAACAAGACCCCATCTGTCTAAAAATAAAATAAAAACCTGGTTAGAGTGATACCTCTCCCTCCCCCAGTAATAGGATTGAGAGCAAATTGGTTGCACTCTTTGGTCCTCTGTGTTTCCATCTGTGAAAAGGGGTAATATTGTGTTTCTTACACTAAGGAAGTTTCCATGAGAATTTGAACTTATTTTTATATGAATCACTGGTACGGGACCTGGTGTCAACAGTTGCTATTTGATTTGTCCTAATCCAAGCCCTCAAAAATAAACCAGCCTAGTGAGAACAGCCACTTGCCAT
>NW_007163965.1:0-700 GCF_000164805.1 Carlito syrichta
AACCCAGGGAGACTCTGTCGTGACACTCTTTCCCTATTATGGAGACTCCAGGTCTTTAGCTGGGATGATCATGTCCAGACCTTGGAGGAGGCCAGGGCTACCCACCCCTAAAAGTCAAGAGACATGGCAGCAAGAACCCGGCACAGGACTGCTCGGCAGGCCGTGGGCATCATGTGTCTCCCCAGGTTGGAGTGACCTCTGTCTTTCCTGGCACCTCCCCTCCCCAGAGGCTACCGGCCACATGCCACCCTTTCTCAAATGGGAAGTGTTACCGTTTGGTTCAATTCTCTCAGATTGTCAAGGAGCTGGCCCGACTTCTTGGCCAGCTCTTCCTTTTCTTGCTGCTCTGCATACAGCCCACTGCTGAGCTCCATGTTCTCACTCATCTGTACAGAAAAAAGTAATCAGTGCAGCAGTCAGCAACTACGGTGGATGGAAACAAAACCTGGTGTCCACTTTCCATGGCACAGAAATGTGGCAAGGCAGGCTAGAGGGTCATCCCCACTCCCTGAAGATCAGAACAGGGCTCTGGCTCACATGGTGCCTTCAAGGGTACCATTTCTTTTTTTATTTTTATTTTTATTTTTGAGTTGGAGTCTCACTCTGTCACCCAGACTGGAGTGCAGTGGCTGCTCCCGGGCACTGCATGCTTAACCCGCTGGGCTCCGGCGATCCTTCCATCTCATCCTTCCAAGTACCT
>NW_007163965.1:3462-4610 GCF_000164805.1 Carlito syrichta
CATCGCAGGGCCAGGACCCAGTTCTTGGAGACGGGAGCCCAGGGAGCCCCGGATCGGGGCAGGAGGCGAGGGCCAAGTTTGGAGGGGGCACCCTGGGAGCAGGATGAGAATGATAGGCCCCTTTATTCACATCCTACCTGGGAGCTTTTCTGTTTTATTTTGTTTGTTTCTTGCTTGTTTTGGACTCAAGCTCTCACTATGCCGCCCAGGCTGCAGTGCGGTGACACCCTCATGGCTACTGCAGCTTTAACCTTCAGGGCTCAGGTGACTTTGGGAGTCACCTGCCCAAAGTCACCGTCACCGGGGGTGACTGGCAAGGACAGGGGCTGGGCTGCTGAGGGGGCGGGGCTGCCTGAAAAGATCATGGTTGTGGGAGAGCAGGGGTGCCCAGGGGCTAGCCGGTGTGCCTCAGGAGTGGCACAGACTCGACCACAGTCCTCCGTTGGAGGGCAATCAGGCTGGGTCGGGGCGCCAAGACCCGCGGGTGTACCTTCATTGTGGCCTGAGCCAATCTGCTCCGTCGGGTTTCTTCCGACGTCACGGGAAAGGGGGGGCCAGAAGGGGGGTAAGGGGAGGGCCACATCACCGCGATCCGTGCAACCACTAGGAAATTCAGTCCAGCGGCCACTGCACAGCTGTGAGTGTGAGCCAGAATAGGACGGATGGGGCTATATATAGGCAACCCAACGTGGAATGTGGAGGGCGTGGCACGGGTTCTCTCATCCCATTGGTCAACCAGGATGACAGGTACAAAGAGAGGCGTGGCCAGGCCCTGAGGCTAGAGCAGAGTCACAAGGAAAGCTGCCTGTGCGCGCCGCTGGGACGCTCTCGCCAGATGCGCGCGCAGCTTTCTGGGCGACCGTTATGGTCTCCCTCGCGGGTTCCGTTACCCGGGAATCGGAGATGCCGCTCTCAGGCCCCCGCGCCGGGCCCTCTTACGCCATCGACCCCCACCGCTCCGCAGCCTCGGACGCCAGGCCTCCGGAGTGGTCGGCAGAATGGACAGCTGGGGGGATATGCCACACTCCACAGCCGCTGCCTCCACACCCCTGCCACAGACCTTGCCCCGCAAGTCACCTCCAGGGACCTCCGTCCCGTCCCCCAGGGGCTGCCTCTCTCAGAGCGCCCCCCGACCGGAAGTGACTCCG
>NW_007163966.1:0-449 GCF_000164805.1 Carlito syrichta
AACTAGTTAAGGCATCTCACCCATCAGCTCACTTGATGGCCAACTAGTTAATTCGGCTCATTGGTCTGCTCACTCACCAGCCGATTAGTTACATCTTCTAACCAGTCGGCTCACTTGCAAGCCGACTAAAGTCAGCTGACCAGTCAGCTCACTCACCGGCAGGTTAGTTAAGTCAGTTGACCAGTTGGCTCACTCGCTGGCCGAATACTTAAGTAAGCTTACCAGTCAGCTCACTCACTTCCCGACTTAAGGCACCTGACTAGTCGGCTCTCTCGTCCACTGACTAGTTAAGTCAGGTCACATGTTGGCTCACGCGCTGGCCGACTGGTCAAGTCAGTTAACCAATCCACCAACTAGCCGTCCAAGTAGTAAAGTGAACTAAACAGTCTTCCGACTAGTCGACCAAGTTGTCAGCTGACAAGTTAACACAGCTAACTTTTCGGCAGATT
>NW_007163967.1:0-765 GCF_000164805.1 Carlito syrichta
CCGACTGGTCAAGTCAGTTAACCGATCCACCAACTAGCCGTCCAAGTAGTAAAGTGAACTAAACAGTCGTCCGACTAGTCGACCAAGTTGTCAGCTGACAAGTTAACACAGCTAACTTTTCGGCAGATTAGTTAGGTCAGATAACATGTCAGCCAAATAGTCGACCTACTAGTTAGCTCAGCAAACGAGCAGGCAACTAGTCAACATTGCTAACAAGTGGGCCAACTCATCAGTCATCTTGTTAATACAGCTAACTAGGCGGCCGACTAGTCGGCTGACTTGTTGAGCCAGCTAACTCGTTGGGCGAGCAGGCAGCCAATGTGTTAAACAATCTAAGTAGTCAGCCAACTCGTCAGCCTGCAAGTTAATTCACCTAGCTAGCTCGTTAACCAACTAGTTAAGTCAGCCAGTTAACTCGTTTAATAACTAGTTAAAACAGTTAGCAAACTCATTAACCAACTCATTAAGTCAGCTAGCTATTTCGTTAGACAACTAAAGTCAGCTAACTAACCAGCTAGCTAGCTAAGTAAGCAAGCTAAGCCAGCTAGCTCACTAGTTAGCTAACTATTTAAGTCACCTACTTAAGTCTGCTACCTAACTAGTTAGATAATTGTTAAAGCAGCTAGTTATTCAGCTAGTTAAATAGTTAGCTAACTATTTAATTCAGTAAAGTCAGCTAGCTAACTTGTTAAGTCAGCCAGTGAAGTCAGCTAGCTAAGTAGTTAAGTCAGATAGCTAAGTCAGCTAATTAAGTCAGCTTTCTAA
>NW_007163968.1:0-758 GCF_000164805.1 Carlito syrichta
CAGCCAAATAGTCGACCTTCTAGTTAGCTCAGCAAACGAGCAGGCAACTAGTCAACATTGCTAACAAGTGGGCCAACTCATCAGTCATCTTGTTAATACAGCTAACTAGGCGGCCGACTAGTCGGCTGACTTGTTGAGCCAGCTAACTCGTTGGGCGAGCAGGCAGCCAATGTGTTAAACAATCTAAGTAGTCAGCCAACTCGTCAGCCTGCAAGTTAATTCACCTAGCTAGCTCGTTAACCAACTAGTTAAGTCAGCCAGTTAACTCGTTTAATAACTAGTTAAAACAGTTAGCAAACTCATTAACCAACTCATTAAGTCAGCTAGCTATTTCGTTAGACAACTAAAGTCAGCTAACTAACCAGCTAGCTAGCTAAGTAAGCAAGCTAAGCCAGCTAGCTCACTAGTTAGCTAACTATTTAAGTCACCTACTTAAGTCTGCTACCTAACTAGTTAGATAATTGTTAAAGCAGCTAGTTATTCAGCTAGTTAAATAGTTAGCTAACTATTTAATTCAGGTAAAGTCAGCTAGCTAACTTGTTAAGTCAGCCAGTGAAGTCAGCTAGCTAAGTAGTTAAGTCAGATAGCTAAGTCAGCTAATTAAGTCAGCTTTCTAACTTATTCAGATGGTTAAGATATTTAGCTTGCTAGTTAGCTAATGGGTTAAGTTAGCAGATGGAGTGAGGTAGTTAGCTAGTTAAGTAATGGGTTAAGCCAGCTGGTTGAGTCAGCTAGGTAGCTAGTTAGCAAACGGGTTG
>NW_007163969.1:0-675 GCF_000164805.1 Carlito syrichta
CTAAGTAGTTGGCCAACTCGTTAACCAACAAGTTAATTCACTTAGTTAATTCGTTAAAAAACTAGTTAAGTCAGCTATTTAACTCGTTTACCAACTAGTTAAAACAGTTAGCTAACTCGTTAACCAACTCATTAAGTCAGCCAGCTATCTCATTAGCCAACTAGTTTAGTCAGCTAGCTAAGTCAGCTAGCAAACCAACTAGCTGGCTAAGAAAGCTAGCTCACTAGTTACCTCACTATTTAAGTCAACTATTAAGTCTGCTACCTAACTAGTTAGATAATTATTAAAGCAGCTAGTTATTCAGCTAGTTAAATAGTTAGCTATCTTTTTAATTCAGGTAGTTAAGTCAGCTAGCTAACTTGTTAAGTTGGACAGTCAATTCAGCTAGCTAAGAAGTTAAGTCAGATAGCTAAGTCAGCTAGTTAAGTCAGCTTTCTAATTTAGTCAGATGGTTAAGACAGATGGCTAGCTATTTAGCTAATGGGTTAAGTCAGCAGGTTGAGTGAGGTAGTAAGCTAGATAACTAATGGGTTAAGCCAGCTGGTTGAGTCAACTTTTTATCTAGTTAGCAAACAGGTTGTGTCAGCTGGTTGTGTAGGCAAGCTAGCCAGTTAGCTAATGAGTTAAGTCAGCTGGTTGAGTCAGCTAGCTAGCTCTTTAGTTAAGAGTTAAGTC
>NW_007163970.1:0-815 GCF_000164805.1 Carlito syrichta
CCCAGCTGACTTAGCTCACTTTCTTAACTTGCTAGCAAGCTTACTTAACTAGACAACTTAACCAGCTAGCAACCTACCAAACAGCTGGCTTAACTAGCTGGCTTAAATACCTAGCTACCTAGCTAGCTATCTAGCTACCCAGCTGACATAACTAGCTGAATTAAGTAGCTAGCTAGCTGACATAACTAGTTGACTTATAAAGCTGGCTTCCTAGCTAGCAAGCTGACTTAACTATCTGAAATAACTAGCTAGCCAGATGGCTAGCCATCTGACTTAACTAGCTTGTTAACTAGCTAACCAACTGAATAGTCACTAGACAAAGACCTGACTTAACTAGCTAGGCAGCTGTTTGCCAGCTGACTTAACTAGCTGCCTTAACCAGCTATTCATCTGGCTAGTCAGCTTATTTAAATAGCTGGCTACTATCTAGCCTGCTGGCTATCCAACTGAATTACCTAACTGATTTAAACTAGCAAGCTTGCTGCCCAGTTCACTTGACTAGCTAGATACATACCTAGCCAGCAGGTTAGGCAGCTGACTTATCTAGCAAAGCTGAACAGTTAGCCAGTTGGCTAGCAAGCTGACATGCCTAGCTATCTATCTACCAAGCCAGCTGGCTAGACAGCTGACTAAATTAGCTGACTTAACCAGCTAGCTAGTTGGCTAGCCAGCTGACTTAACTCGCTGACATCACTAGCTAGCCAAGTAGCTATCTAGCTGAATTACCTAGCTAGCTACCTACCTTGCCAGTTGGCTAGCCAGGTCTCTTACTGCTGAATTAACGAGCTAGCCAGCTGGCTAACCAACTAACTCTA
>NW_007163971.1:0-482 GCF_000164805.1 Carlito syrichta
AGGGGGGGAAAGGAAGAAAGAAAGAGAAAATCTAAGTCAACAAAAAAATCCATTCTCCTGCAAACATTCTTCCCGCAGTACTTCCCCCCCACATATGAGAGTCCCAAAAGCTTGGCAGGTTGCAGCTCCAGCTCTCTCCCAGTGGTTGACCCCAGATTCAGTGATGGTGGTACTGATTATTATTTAGAGTCAAAACCCCTCTGTCACCCAGGCCGGAGATCAGGGGCATGCCCATGGCCACCTTGGACTCCACCTGCCCAGCTTAGGTGATCTTCCTGCCTCGGCCCACTGAGTGGCTGGAACCACAGGCCTGCACCACCATGCCTGGCTAATCTTTGGATTTTTTTTTTGATGGCTGAGATGATGTCTCACCACATGTCCCTGGCTATTGTTGAACCTGCAGGTTCAGACTATCCGCTCCCCTGGGCCTCTGAAAGGCCAGCATGCCAGGCTGAGCTCCTGAGCCTGGCCTGTGGTGGTGG
>NW_007163972.1:0-511 GCF_000164805.1 Carlito syrichta
TGATTATTATTTAGAGTCAAAACCCCTCTGTCACCCAGGCCGGAGATCAGGGGCATGCCCATGGCCACCTTGGACTCCACCTGCCCAGCTTAGGTGATCTTCCTGCCTCGGCCCACTGAGTGGCTGGAACCACAGGCCTGCACCACCATGCCTGGCTAATCTTTGGATTTTTTTCTGATGGCTGAGATGATGTCTCACCACATGTCCCTGGCTATTGTTGAACCTGCAGGTTCAGACTATCCGCTCCCCTGGGCCTCTGAAAGGCCAGCATGCCAGGCTGAGCTCCTGAGCCTGGCCTGTGGTGGTGGAGGTGGTGGTGGTGCCAGGATGATGGGCATCTTGACCCCAGACACATAGTTTGGATGGGTGCAGAGACACGTTCTCCCTGCATGGCTCAAGCTGGACATAGGCTCCTGGTGTCCAGCCATCCTACCACCTCGGACTCATAGGGCAGTGGGATTCCTTGTGCGGAACACAGCACCAGACTTTCTGGTTTGTTTTCAACAAAGGA
>NW_007163973.1:0-528 GCF_000164805.1 Carlito syrichta
GATTCCTTGTGCGGAACACAGCACCAGACTTACTGGTTTGTTTTCAACAAAGGATCGAGGCCGGGCTTGGGGGCTCAGCCTCATCATCCCAGTTCTTTGGGATACTGAGATCAGTGGCCAGCCCAAGCCAGCGGGCCAAGACCTCCACAAGCAACTGGGTGAGCACTCATATCTACCCTCCATCTCAAATGACCCATGTGTGGTGGCACATGCCTGTCATTCTGGCTCCTTGGAAGGCTGGAGAAAGGCTCACTGAAGCCCGGTGGCCAAGGCTGTTGTGTTTGGGAGGGAGCCACCACCCTAAAACCTGGACGGAGTGAGACACTGACTCAAAGAAAAAGGAAAAAAAAATAGAGCATCCATTTGTGCATTGAGCTGGAGATCATCGTGAACAGACAGAGATTATTTGGAAAGAAGGCTGCAACTTTGGGAGCAGGGTTCCCAAAAGATGGTGGATAGCAGACAATCGGGCCGTGGCTTTGGGAGGCCTAGGCAGGGGACCCCTGGAATCCGAGTATTCGAGACCAT
>NW_007163974.1:0-417 GCF_000164805.1 Carlito syrichta
GTGGTTCGAGAAGGTGCATGGTAGAATTTCAGTCCTTTTAAATTTGCTTATGCTTGATTTGTGTCCAATTATGTGGTCGATCTTAGAATATGTTTCATGCTGTGATGAGTAGAATGTGTATTCTGTGGTCTTTGGATGGAGTGTTCTGTAGGTATCAATTAAGTCCATTTGGTCCAGAGTCTCATTGAGTCTCCAGATCTCCTTGGTGATTTTTTGTCCTGATGATCTGTCTACGGTTGTGAGTGGGGTATTAAAGTCCCCAATTATGATGGTGTTAGAGTCAACATCTTTCTTTAGTTTTCTTAGAAGTTGCTTTTTGAAAGTTGGCTCACCTATGTTGGGTGCATATATGTTTAGGATAGATATTTCTTGTTGATGGAGTGAACCTTTTATCATTATATAGTAGCCCTCTGTATC
>NW_007163975.1:0-789 GCF_000164805.1 Carlito syrichta
TTCACCTATGTTGGGTGCATATATGTTTAGGATAGATATTTCCTGTTGATGGAGTGAACCTTTTATCATTATATAGTAGCCCTCTGTATCTTTTTTAATTTTTGATAGCTTAAATGGTATTTTGTCTGAAATTAGGATTGCAACTCCTCCTTTCTTTTGTGTTCCATTTGCCTGAAAGTTTGTTTCCCATCCTCTTACTTTGAGGTGCCCTTTCTAGTGAGGTGAGTCTCTTGAAGACAGTATATTGTTGCCTGGTGATATTTTATCCATTTTGCTATTCTACGTCTTTTCAGTGGTGCGTTTAGTCCATTCACATTCAGGCTAATTATTGAAATGTGAGAGTTCATCCCTTTCATAGAGTTCTTATAGTGTTGTTGTTCTTCCACTTGGTTCTTTTTTGTCTTTCTTTTGGTTTTGGGGTGGATCATGTATATTTTATTCTTTTCCCTGTACTCTTTTGAAGAACATTGTTCTTTTTTCCTTTTCTTCTGTGTTTAGTACTTTCTTAAGTGTTTCATGTAGAGGTGGTTTGGTGGCAACATAAGTTCTTAGGGATTGGATATCTGGGAAAGATTTTAATTCTCCCTCACTGATGAAGCTTAGCTTGGCCGGGTAAGTTATTCTTGGTTGAAATTATTTGTCTTTTAGACTTTGAAGATAGGGCTCCAAGCTCTCCTAGCCTGTAGGGTTTCTGTAGATAAATCTGCTGCTATTCTGAATGGTCTTCCATGGTAGTGATCTGGCCTTTTTCTCTTGCTGCCTTAGGATTTTTTTCTTTTATGCCTACTT
>NW_007163976.1:0-739 GCF_000164805.1 Carlito syrichta
CCCTTTCTAGTGAGGTGAGTCTCTTGAAGACAGTATATTGTTGCCTGGTGATATTTTATCCATTTGCTATCTACGTCTTTTCAGTGGTGCGTTTAGTCCATTCACATTCAGGCTAATTATTGAAATGTGAGAGTTCATCCCTTTCATAGAGTTCTTATAGTGTTGTTGTTCTTCCACTTGGGTTCTTTTTTGTCTTTCTTTTGGTTTTGGGGTGGATCATGTATATTTTATTCTTTTCCCTGTACTCTTTTGAAGAACATTGTTCTTTTTTCCTTTTCTTCTGTGTTTAGTACTTTCTTAAGTGTTTCATGTAGAGGTGGTTTGGTGGCAACATAAGTTCTTAGGGATTGGATATCTGGGAAAGATTTTAATTCTCCCTCACTGATGAAGCTTAGCTTGGCCGGGTAAGTTATTCTTGGTTGAAATTATTTATCTTTTAGGACTTTGAAGATAGGGCTCCAAGCTCTCCTAGCCTGTAGGGTTTCTGTAGATAAATCTGCTGCTATTCTGAATGGTCTTCCATGGTAGGTGATCTGGCCTTTTTCTCTTGCTGCCTTTAGGATTTTTTCTTTTATGCCTACTTTGTTTAGGCGAATTATTATGTGTCTAGGAGTTGGTCTTCTCATTTGTGTCTTGCAGGGGTTCTCTGAATCTCTTGTGTTTGAATTTTTGCATCACTGATTAGATAAGGGAAGTTTTCTTGAATGATCTCATGGAAAGTTTGTTCTAGTGTGGTCTG
>NW_007163977.1:0-3717 GCF_000164805.1 Carlito syrichta
GTACTCAATTCACATGATTGATTCACATCAAGTTTCACGTGAGGACATTCAATTTTAAAATGGATCAACGTGAATTCTGGATGTTATTTTTAAACAATAATCTTAAATATTTTAACTTTCTGCAGAGATAGTAGTGGAAGTAGAAATGAGAGTATGGTCAATTGGCATTTGACAAAGGTAAACGATTAGTAACTCTGTTCAAATCCAGAGTGATTTCATGTATTATAGAATGTACTTGATTTTCCATTTATATTAATTTTAAGGATTTTAAAAAATATCAAATTTAAACAAATCCAGCTTGTTTTTTCATAAGAAACTCAAATCTTTAATCTAACAATGTTTCTTCACCACATGCAGATGTTTTTTATTTTCAATTGAGAAATAAAGCAAAAAGCGAATAATTTTTTCTGTAAAGATTTTTTTTTTTTTTTAGTGAACAGGTCAAGGGAAAACTTCCCCTTCACCTTCTGGATGTTTGCAGAAAACCACTGACAAAAGGCAGATTGATAGAAGAAAAAACATATGCACTTATTTTATCACAATTTTACATGACACGGGAACCTTCACAATAAAGACACAAAAATACAGGGAAAATTGTCCATTTTTATGCTTAGGGTCAACAAAGTTAGGCCAGCTGTGTGGAAATATGATTAGACAAAAAATATGAGCTAATGCTAATAGACTGAGTGGGGAAACTCAACAAGGTCTGACTTTCCAGATTCTTGGCCTCTCTGTGTGACATTCCTTCCTTCTGAGTATGGGAGAGGTACTTTCTAGAATTGTGATCTCATCATAGACACTCAAACAAGATAGATCAGATAATTCCTTATGGCCAGTTTAAAGTAATATTTTTAGATTTTTATGGTCAACTTTGTGAAAAATAGTTTCTGGTTTCTTCAGGGCAACTTAGAGAAGAGGGATTCTAGTTCCTATGACTATCCAGAAGAGAGGTTTTTGTTTCCAACTTAACTAAGAGAAGAGGGATTCTATTTTCTATGACCAGTCATAGAGAGTGAGACTGAGAGACAAAAAAGCAGAAAAGGTTAGAAGAAAAACTTGTTTCTGAGTCTGCTTCTGAAGTCTTCGTTTTGGGGTATCAGTTCCTATGCACCAGCATTGTCTACAGAGAGAAGCAAAAGATTCATATTTTCCTAGAAAGTTTTCAATTGATTACCAATTTTATCATCGTATCAGATGATTGAAAAGACATGCTTTTTTTTCTTATTAGAAACAATACAGATTTATTCTCCTGCGGTTCCGGGGACTAGAAGTACAAAATCCACTTCACTGGGCTCAAGTCAAGGACTGGCAGAGCTAGTTCCTTCTGGAGGCTCCGGGGAAGAATCCGATCCGTGCTTTTTCAGCTTCTAGAGGCTGCAGCATTCCTTGGCTCTTGGTCACATCTCTCTAACTTCCACTCCCAGTCGTCACATTATCTTCTCTTCCGACCTACTTATGAGGACCCTTTTGATATTTTGGGCCCACTTGGCTAACCCAGACTAATCTTCCATCTTAAAATCCTTAACTTAAATACACCTGCATAGTCCCTTTGCCGCAGAAAGGGACCGAGGATCAGGACATGGACATCTTTGGGGGCCACTATTCAGCTCATTACACATGGTTAGCAATAAATAAAAGTTAATTACTATCATTAATATCATTGCTATTATTCCTACGGCAGCCCCCAGGGCACCATCCCCACCCCCTCCCTAGCTATATAGGACAGGAAAGATGTGTTGAGAGTTGAGACCCCTAGTTTCCAGAAACTAGGGGTTTCTGGGACCAGGTTCCAAGCCCAAGCCAGAGCTGGGGGCAATGCTGGCTGATCAGGCAGAAGCCCCATTCACAGATTGGTCGTGGTGAGGAGACGAGGGGCAGAAAGCTGATGAGGCAGGAGTGCACTCGCAGGCCTGAGGTTCAAGAGCGTGTCTGGAGTTCAGGCTAAAACTTCCTGATAGTGCTGTATTCCGTAGACTCCTCAGGGACACTGCTGGGAATGTGGGCGATAAGGTGGCCTGTGTCGCTGTAGGTCAGCTCCTGATCCCCAGCGTACAAAGACAGCAATGCATAGGAGATGGCCTCCCTCGGAAAGGAAGCCCTGGTGACATATTCCACTTCTGTACAGTCAGCCTGAACAGAGGAGGGCTTTGTGGAGGCCTTTTTCCAGGAGGAACCAGGGGAACTTACAGTCTGTAGCAGGGTCAGATTTGCTTAGCAGATTTCACCCTCCAGGTGCTGCAACACCTGCTCTGGGGATATCCCCGCCGTTTTCTTCTGGTGCTTCACCATCCTCCAAGCCAAGAGCGAGGCCACCCCTAAGGGAAACACAGCAAAGATGAAAGGCAGGAGGATGCTGAGCTTCATGGAGTGATGCCTGTCACTGGAGTGGTAGCTGGCCATTGTCATGGAGCCGTTGGTCTCTTCTGGGATGTCTGGCGCTGGGTCAGTGATCACTGGTTACCTTGAAATAGAGATGATTCTCTCTATAATGTTTAACATTTGAAACAAACCATTTAGTATTTTGCATTTCAACTGACATACCAAAGAGCATAAAAATAGCCCCAATCAACATTTTTTAAAAAAACAATATTTTTTCTGCACATAGTAGTTCTAAAAAATGTTTTAACACAAATTGACAAACTCAATCTTATATTACACAATAAAAAGCTGAGTTACATTTTTTTCTTTTCTGTGTTATGTTAAGAGTTTAAAGATGGGACAATTTAGATTGAAAAATATCTCCATCTCTGTTATAGCAAAACTTGTAAAATAGGTAAGTTGCTTGGGCTGGAAAAGTGAGCTCTATAGCTAAAGTTTTCATTCATTCTACCAATGAATAAGAGAACAATTTAAATGTCCTTACAAATCCTGGAGACTCATGTTTCAAGGCACTTTTTGGTTTTTTGAGGTGGAATCTCACTCTGTTGCTCAGGCTGGAGTTCAGTAGCACACTCATGGCCACTGCAGCCTCGACCTGCTGGACTCCGGAGATCCTTTCACCTCAGCCTTCCACCTGGAACTACAGGTGTACGTTACCACACCTGGCTAATTTTTTGATATATTGACAAGGGCTCACCAAGTTGCCCAGGCTGGTCTAGAACCCTGGGCTCAGGCAATACTCTCGCCTCCACCTCCCAAAGTGCTGAGATTACAGACTTGAGCCACCGTGCCTGACCTCAAGCTACTTTTAATTTAAAAATTTTATACCCAAAAAGTGGTCATCTGTTATTTTAGTGGAAGTCATCACACTATAACATTTTCAGTTTTAAAAATTATATGTATTGTCCTTAGCGAACAATCACCTTTTTTCATTAAATAAGCATATCAGAGACATATGATCCATAAAGGAAATTTTCTAGAAACCTTAAGGTTTAAAATAGAGAAATCGAGACGGGACAAGATGGCGACGGCATAGGTGAACTGGTGAGATTCTCTGAACATGAGTTCCCAAAAAGGCTATCACTTCACTACCCCCATCCCCCAGCCCACCACCAACCGTGCTGGGGGCAGGCCCGGGAACTTCAGTCCCACGCAAGGCCATATATTGTGCCCCTCCCCCCACTGCTGCCGTTCTACTCGTGTGTGGAAGTCTCTGGTCCCAGCCCCCTCCAGATCCCTCCCCGGCTGCATTGTCTCCACCCCGGGCACCCAGCATCAAGCTGCCGGTCACACAGGGAGGCTCTGGGCACCCGCCCCTCAGAGATGCTGGTTCCATTT
>NW_007163978.1:0-1015 GCF_000164805.1 Carlito syrichta
AAAAAGGATATCACTTCACTACCCCCATCCCCCAGCCCACCACCAACCACGCTGGGGGCAGGCCCGGGAACTTCAGTCCCACGCAAGGCCAGATATTGTGCCCCTCCCCCCACTGCTGCCGTTCTACTCGTGTGTGGAAGTCTCTGGTCCCAGCCCCCTCCAGATCCCTCCCCGGCTGCATTGTCTCCACCCCGGGCACCCAGCATCAAGCCGCCGGTCACACAGGGAGGCTATGGGCACCCGCCCCTCAGAGACGCTGGTTCCATATCTGGCTGAAGTCCTCTGTTGGGTCCCAGCGCCACTCTCGCTGTCTAGAGCCTGCCCTTTGGAACTTTGGAGCTCTGGAACTCCGGGTCCACCCTGGCTGAGGCACTCAGCGTGAGACCCCAAATCAGAGGACCCAGACAAGCGGAGAAAAACAGATCTGCTTAAACTGCCTTGCCATTCTCCAGGAAGAGACTTCCATTGCCCTGCCCACCCAGCAACAAACTTTACCTCATTTCCTAAGGCCAGGTATTGCAGCGTGCGGGGAAGTTTTGGGTCCCTGCTCCCTCCAGCTCTCTCCCCGGCCGGCCGGCACCCGGCACCGCAGGTCGCACAGGGAGGCTCTGAGCGCCCGCCCCTCAGAGACACCGGTTCCATTACTGGCTGAATACTCTGTAGGGACCCAGTGCCACTCTCATCATTTACAGCCTGCCTTTTGGAACTTTGGAGCTCTGGAACTCCGGGTCCACCCTGGCTGAGGCACACAGCGTCAGACCCCAACCCAGAGGACCCAGACAAGCGGAGAAAAACAGACCTGCTTAAACTGCCTTGCCATTCTCCAGGCAGACTTCCATTGCACCGCCCACCTAGCAACAAACTTTACCTCAGCTTTTAAGGCAACAGTGTGAAACAGGAGACAAAGCCCCACCCCTATGCTGCAACGAAAAACAAAAGGGAGAGGCTGGAATCGGAGATCACAGAAGTGACTTTTGTTTGATCGCTTATTTTGACCTATGATTTTATCATGAAA
>NW_007163979.1:0-863 GCF_000164805.1 Carlito syrichta
TCTGTTGGGTCCCAGCGCCACTCTCGCTGTCTAGACCCTGCCCTTTGGAACTTTGGAGCTCTGGAACTCCGGGTCCACCCTGGCTGAGGCACTCAGCGTGAGACCCCAAATCAGAGGACCCAGACAAGCGGAGAAAAACAGATCTGCTTAAACTGCCTTGCCATTCTCCAGGAAGAGACTTCCATTGCCCTGCCCACCTAGCAACAAACTTTACCTCATTTCCTAAGGCCAGGTATTGCAGCGTGCGGGGAAGTTTTGGGTCCCTGCTCCCTCCAGCTCTCTCCCCGGCCCGTCACCCAGCACCGCAGGTCGCACAGGGAGGCTCTGAGCGCCCGCCCCTCAGAGACACCGGTTCCATTACTGGCTGAATACTCTGTAGGGACCCAGTGCCACTCTCGTCATTTACAGCCTGCCTTTTGGAACTTTGGAGCTCTGGAACTCCGGGTCCACCCTGGCTGAGGCACACAGCGTGAGACCCCAACCCAGAGGACCCAGACAAGCGGAGAAAAACAGACCTGCTTAAACTGCCTTGCCATTCTCCAGGCAGACTTCCATTGCCCCGCCCACCTAGCAACAAACTTTACTTCAGCTTTTAAGGCAACAGTGTGAAACAGGAGACAAAGCCCCACCCCTATGCTGCAACGAAAAACAAAAGGGAGAGGCTGGAATCGGAGATCACAGAAGTGACTCTAGTTTGATCGCTTATTTTGACCTATGATTTTATCATTGAAACTGTTGGTCTAGATTACGTTTGGTGTTTCCCTTCTGACTTATACTGTTTCTGATTTTTTGGCTGTCTCTGTTTAGCTATCAGTATTCTTTAGGAATCTTTCTTACCTGTCTTTTTCACTTCTTCCCAGCCC
>NW_007163980.1:0-391 GCF_000164805.1 Carlito syrichta
TTAGCTAACTAGTCTGCTAGCAACTCAGTTACCTGGTCAGCTAACTAGTGGGCTCGCTGGCTTTCCATCAGGTCACCTAAGTAGTCAGCACCCTCGCCTGCCAACTGGTCAGCAAACTAGTTGGCTCACTTGCTAGCCAACAGTGCAACTTACTTGTCAGCTTGCTCACAGCCCAACAGGTCAGCTAGGTAGTTGGCTTGCTCGCCAGCCAAATAGTTAAGTCAGCTCACCAGTCGGATCATTCACCAGCTGAGTAGTTAAGGCAACTCACCAGTGGGCTCACTTGCCAGGTGACGAGTTATGTCGGCTCACCGGTCAGCTCACACGCCAGCCAACTAGTTAAGTCCTCTGACCAGTCAGCTCACATACCAGCCAACTAAATTCAGCTGAC
>NW_007163981.1:0-318 GCF_000164805.1 Carlito syrichta
CTAGTCTGCCGACTAGTCGGACAACTTGTTACACCAGCTAACAAGTTGGCTGAGTATTCAGCCAACGTGTTAAACCAGCAAACAAGTTAAGTCACCTAGCAAACTCGTTAACCAACTAGCTAAGTCAGCTTTTCAACTCGTTTACCAACTAATTAAAACAGCTAACTAGGTAAACAACTCGTTAATTCAGATAGCTATCTCTTTAGCCAACTTGTTAAGTGAGCTAGTGAAGTCAGCTAGCTAACCAGCTAGCTAGCTAATCAGCTAACTAAGTCAGCTAGCTCACTAGTTAGCTAACTATTTAAGTTAGCTACTTAA
>NW_007163982.1:0-9198 GCF_000164805.1 Carlito syrichta
TCTTAATATGTTAAATAACCTTGCCTTGATATCCCTTTTGAACACGTTCACTAATTTTAGATCTTTACAAAATATATTTGAAGGAACAACTTTTATCTTTCTTAAAAGTAATATATATAATGGAATTTTTGATACAGTGCTTGACTCAAAATTTCATGAATTAAAATAATACATCCTTCAGGAGAAAGCACTTCTGTTTGATATCTTTTAGGGAACAGGAAGGGCAGTGGTTGCCTTTAAGAAGGTTCCAGATAAACTGGGTTCGGTGGCTCAGCCTGTAATCCCACACCTTTGGGAGGCTGAGGTGAGTGGACCGCCTGAGCCCGCGGGTTCGAGACCCGCCTGGGCAGTGAGACCTCATTTCTACATAAATCAAAAAATCAGCTGGGCGTAGTAGCGCATGCCTATAATTCTGGCTACTTGGAAGGCTGAGGCGGAAGGATCGCCGGAGCCCACCAGGTCGAGGCTGCAGTGGCCGGGAGTGACCACTGCACTCCAGTCTGGGTGACAGAGTGAGACTCCAACTCAAAAAAAAAAAAACAAAAAAAGAAGGTTCCAGATAAATTCCCTTCCACTTACCAATTTTGCCCTTAAGGCTTTGTGTGGGCGTTTGTTTTTATTCTTCTGGCTTCCAGGGTTAAAAACTCACCTTCCACAGGCCCTGTATCCCCTTTTGCTTTCTTCTCTCTCACACAATGTAGCCAGTTCTTTCTTACCACCCGCTTTCTGCCAAAACACTTCAGTCAACAGATACAAAAGTAAACTTGAAAATATGGCTGCATATTGGCCCATACCTCTTTTTGTAAAGAAAAAACAAAAAGTAAGATGGTAGGGATTGTAAGATGTAATCAAAACTCTATAATCATGTCTTTCTTGATATTGTTTTCAACACTAAATGCAAAAGTCATACATGTTGGAGCCTAAATGGACTCACAATAAATGCAAATATGTATTTTCATCATTTGGCATTAGGATTGTTGAAAGTAGTTCAGTATGCTGTTTCACTTCCATTTCAAATGCCAGTATGGCATTTTTAGCATTATGGGTATGCTGTGGTATCAACACTACAGACAGAGCATTAAGTCTATAAAACACGAACTCTGCATATTTTAAAATGTGCTTTTTACTTGTCAGGTAGTAAAAAGGAAATATATTAAAAAATAAAAAGGACAAAAATCACATCCTACTAGGTATAATCCAAATTGTAGTATGAACATATTTGATCTTCTAAAATATGTCTATTAAAAAATTAAACGTCCATTTAAAAAACTGACCCACCCAAAAGCAACACTTCATGTAATAAGCAAGCACTTTGTGTATTATAAAAGAGAAACATTACTTAAAACATTCTTCAATCCTAACAACTGCATCATCAGTTTTGAAAATCTGATACACACATTAGGAATAGACTTCCCCTATGAGAGATACACTTTGGGGACAAACGCTGTTAGTATCAGGGTGCTTCTCCTTCACCATTTAACTGTGTTTCCCAAATTATTTCTCATCAGGGAACAAAGGGCCTTTTTTACTTGGGACATCTTAACTTCAGAAAGCATAAAGCTTTCCTGGGAAAGCTTTAAGTCTAAGTTTCCCCAGTTTTTTAATGCATAGACATTCTAAAACTCTTTCCCCTCTATTTTCTGAGCCTCCTTGTCAAACTAGAGTATTTTATCTACTTTTATTTTTGAAATATGCTTTTCTATATATGGAATATGTTTTTCATTTCTCCAAATAATTGGTTTTTTATACCTTGCTTTTCTGATTAGTAAAATATTTATGTTCAATGTAAATAGTTCAGACAATATGCAACCATGTTTTATAATATATACTCCTATTTATACTTTCTACATAAACAGGTACATACTATACCCTACTTTTTTCACTTGACAGGATACAGCAGAGATTCTATGTCCAGATCCAGAAAGCTGATCCTCCACACATTTCTTAATGACTAAAGAGTATTCCATGTATAACTGGTATTTTAATTAGCTCATCCAATTCCCTATTTATTAACACCAAATTTGTTTCCTATTCTTGTTATCTGAAATGATCTTACATTTTTGAACATACACTTACACTCATCCATTGGACTCTTTCTTTAGGATAAAATCTAAGAAATGGAGAAGTACACACATTCTTTTAATATGCTACAAATAACCAAATTGCCCTGCACAGTATTCATAACCACATATTCTCACACCAATAGTATGAGAGAATGCTTCTACTGTGCTTGAAGCCACATACTCTTACTTGTGCTAAGACACATAAATTTTAAAAATTGAATCAATAAATGATGAGATTGTTATTTTATCTGAAGTCCTTTGATTTCTAATTAAATAAATGAATGGCTATTCTTTCAGGTAAACTTAGAAAATACTTCCTTCTATGGACTGAACTGTATTCTTCAAAATGTGTATGTTGAGAGCTTAACCCCAATCTGGCTGTATTTAAAGATAGGGCCTTTATAGAGGTAATTAGGTTAAATGAGGTCTTAAGGGTAGGGCCCTAATCCAATGTAACTGTGGCCTTTTATTCAAATTTTTTTTTTTTGAGTTGGAGTCTCACTCTGTCACCCAGGCTGGAATGGAATGGTACACTCACCCACTCACCACCACCCCAGGACCCACCTGCTGGGCTCCGGAAATCCTTCCCCTCAGCCTTCCAAGTAGCTGAACTACAGGTGCATGCTACCATGCCCGGTTCATTTTTTATTTATTGTAGACATGAGGTCTCAGCAAGTTGCCTAGGCTGGTCTTGAACTTGTGGGCTCAGACAATCCACTTGCCTCAGCCTCCCAAAGTGCTGGGATTACAGGCTGAACCACTGAGCCCGGTCAACTGTGTCCTTAAAAGTAGAAGAACTGGGTATGGTGGCTAAAGCCTACAATCCCAGCACTTTGGGAGGCCAAGGTGAGAGGATTGACTGAGTCCAGGGGTTGAAGACCAGCCTGGGCAACTTGCTGAGACCTCATCTCTACAACTGAGAGACTCAAAAGACTCAAAAAGAACTATTACTGTATGAACTCCTACCTCACGTTCACTGTATTTTATAAATCCCTACCCCATAGGACTAGACATATGTAGGGCACCTGGTAGGGGCTGTGACTGTAAAGTTACGAAGTGTTTCCAGTGTTTGTACTTAGAACTTTGTTAAGTTTAGTTTTTGTTTGTCTCATAATAACCATGTTAATTGAAATAACCAGCTTCTTCTGCTGGCAGTGTGTGAATGTTAAGCAATAAGCCCCTCCCGGATATTCCTTAGCTTGAATTATGGTGGGCTCTGTGGCTCCAGCTGCACTTCTGGTGGGCTCTGTGTTATCTCAAACCTGCCTGTATGCCCAAGCTGATTTATGCACAGTCACAGTGACTGTGTGAACCACAGCTTATCTAACAGTCCAGATGGCTTGACTGACTCCACTCTACCCATGTTTAGCCGTTAGTAAACAATCAGGGGCAGCCGAGCCTGTGCAAATCAAAAGTGAACCCACCAATCTCAAGCACTCCTGTCCCCCGACACCACTGCGGACCTAACTGAGAACTATTTATGCAAGGTCCGTGGACTTCGTTTTCTACATCATGCCCTCTTCTAATTGAACAATGTCTTAAGCCTAGGAAAAACCGGTCACACCCAGCCCTTCCCTCACAACTGTGTATATAAACCACTTGCTGTACTAGATCGAGGCTCTCATTCTCGAGCCGCTGTGTCGGTTTCACTTTGAGCCTGAATAAAGACCATCGTGTGTTTGCATTGGAGCTGGCTCTTTGGTGGTCTCTCGGGTTCAGGATTCAGGTACAACACAATAAATCAAAAAATTAGCCAAGTAAGGAAATGTGGGCCTGTAGCTCTAGCCACTTGGAAAACTGAGGTGGAAGGATTGCCTGAACCCAGCAGGTAGAGGCTGAGTGTGCCACTGCACTCCAGCCTTGGTGACAGAGTGAGACTCTGACTCCAAAAAAAAAAAAGAGGAAGAGCCACCAAGGGGGCTCATGAACAAAGAAAAGGCCATGTGAGAATACATGGAGTAGAGAGGCCTAGGAAAAAACCAACCCTGCGGGCACCTTGATCTTGCACTTCTAGTCTCCAGAACTGAAATAATAAATGTATCTTATTTAAACCAAGGGATCTTATTATAGTATTAGACCTAGCAGACTACTACACTTCTGGACCTCAAGAGTATAGCTTTGTTCATCTAAAACTTCTTCTCATACTTCTTGATCTTACTTTTTTCCATTTATATCTCTGATATTAAATTTCAAATATAATCAGAGAGAGGCAGGGTTCCTATGTTATATTTTTTGCAAACACTATCTATTTGTTCCAAAACATTTTTAAATACATCCATTCATTGCATTGATTTGACAGGTCTCCTATAGTGCTTTCTAAATTCCTCAGGGTTTTTACACTTGGGTTTGCCCCTGGACTCTTTAATCGCTTCCACTGACCTGCCTGTTTATTCTGATGCTGGTATCACATACTATTGCACTGTTTCAATTGCCACACCTTAACAATATGGTTTTTAATATCATAGGTAAATTCTTACTCTGTACTTATTTTTTCTCAGTGTGATTTTGGGTATTTCTGCATATTTAGTCTTCCAAATAAGTGAGAGTTATGCTGCCATGTCAAAAAATGGGTCTCTGCATTATATTTACAAATAAACGTGCAGAAAATTCACACCTTTATACTGTCTGTCCTCCCAACAAGGATGGGCGATGTCTCTCCATTCATTCTGATATTCTTTTACTCATATGTCCCTCATTTGATTGGTTAGTTGGCTGGGTTTTTTTCTACACATGAGTTCTATATATTTCTTGTTAAATGTACTCTTAGCATCCTTTGTACTGGGTCTGCACTTTGCAGGGGAAGATAAGATGCCCCGCTGTGTTGGTTTGAGTCTGAAACTTCCCCTTCTTCTCAGGCTTGGTGTATATCTAAAAACATCACTCGTGAACTCTGATCATCTTCCAGTCAATTTTATTCTTGAGAACTCCATGATTGAAAATACAGAACCAGAAATCTTGAAATGAGAGTCTTCTCCCTGCATGGCTACATCCACCTTGTCGCTGATTCTTAATAGGGGCAAACCTGACCTGAGAAAGCTTTTGTCACTTAGCAACAAGTGGGACTAGCCTCTCCTCTCCCCATCCTTCTAGAAATAAAGGCTAAGTAAGCCTCAGGGCCCTGATGGGAAACATCAGTTAGAACTCACAGCAAAGGGCCTTTCTTCTTTAATCTGCCTTTGCTTATTTCCAAAAGCCAGTGCCGCATTTCAAGCTTTGGTCACAGGATGGATTTTTTAAAGGGATGTCCCCTCACATGTGAGAAGGGGCTTGCACTGGCAAATGCCTCAGAAAGCCTGGGGTGCCAAGAATTCTCAACTCCTCCATCCTCCAGGATAACCTTATTCTCTGTCGGGATCCCTGCCTCACCCATAGACACAGTATAGTAGAAGACTCTACAGCTGTCATTTAGTGCTCTCAGGGCCGAAACTAGAGGCAGAGAAAGCATCCTGCTGCAGGGATATACAATAACCTTGCATTTCCCTGTTTCTCACCTGGCAACCCAGGGAAATCTTGGGTTTGTGGGTTCCTTTTCTGATTGTCCCTCATTTAAGGATACAAGGAGTTACTGATTCACTCCAACACACTTCTATTCAACTCATTTATTAAATTCCCGGACTTTAAAAAATACATCCTCTCCAGAGTCCTTTTCAGCCAGGGTACAAAAGCACAGTGTGGTTGTCTTTGGTCATGTGTCTGTCCTTGGTCCAATAGCTTGTAGCCAGAGATGGTCTAGAGTCAGAGAGTAAAGAATATGGCCTTTATTACTGTGGTTAGGATACTATTACAAGGAGCGAATCTTAATTGCCTGTAGTGATTAGCTTTTCCAGCATAATGTCCTTTGTTTTTAACTTTTGAGTCACATTATTTCACTCTTTTGCACATCACATAAGTTACATTTTAAAACCTAATTGGAGCATTTATCTATTAAATAAAAAGTTGTTTAATCCTATTGTTACTTAAATTTAATAATAGCAATATTTAATAATTTAAATATATAAACTAAATATTTTCAATTAATTTAATGAAAGCAATCTGCATTTATGGAACACTTAGTATGTGCCAGGTATTGCAATAATTTTTTAAAATATAAATTACCTATTCTCATTTAATCCTCACATATAGGTTGTTTATTATCCCTATTTTATAGATGAGGAAATGGCACAAACTGGTTTAAAAACTTGCTCAGAAACACAAACCAAATAATCAGTGAACTAGGATTGGAATACAAGCTAATATTTGCAGGGTGCAAGTTTTTTTCCCACATCTTAGTTCAGTTTTCCGTGCTTCATGCTGTTTCTTCCATTGTTAATCTTTTGTTGTGTGCTCAATATTCTCTCCTCTACTTCCTCTGGTCTTATTCCTGCACCTTAGGCTTCTTCTCTCCATCTGAGGAACTCTGTAACTAGGAAAAAGCCAGATCAGAAAAACAAAGTGAAGAGGGGCTGGGTGCACACTTTACATTCCAGAGATGCCAGCACAGCCTAGGAATGTTGCTGAACTGTGGTGGGAAAGAGGCTTGAAGTCCCCATCATTCCTCAGGCCAGTCTGCATCTCCAACATTTGCCTCTCCGATATTAGCAGAGTTTGCTAGAGTTTCCTCTGCTGCCTGTAAGACTGCTACAGCCTATTAAAAAAATAGTATCTCCCTTTATTTTGGTTCTAAGCATTACCATATTTGGAAGAAATTCTTTAACGTTTGTGGTCTGTGTTTGGAATCATTCTCAAAGTCAAATGACCTCCCCCTAAGTCCCAGCATCCAACTCCACTGTACCTGTTGTTGACATTCTTTGATCAAAGAGGGAGATTTTTGCTTATGGGTAGAAAATGTGCGCTAATGCTGCCATCATTCTGGAACTTTTAAGTTCCTTTTGATTCATCCTTAGTTAGGTCATCTTTAATTTCATCAACATGAGAAAAAAATGTTAGCTACCTAACATCACCATTAAAACTAGGCCTAAGCATTTCAGGAATGAGCAGCCAACAAAAAAATTTATTGTTTCTGTACATAGACTCCATTTAACCTGAGTGCCCAAAAAGTAAATTTAAAGGAACATAACAATGATGCTAACAATATACAGTTATGATAACATTTTATACAATAAAATCATCAAGTAAATATTTATATTATAAGTTAATACCTACCAGGAATCTAAATGTCATTGTGAATGTTACATATTTATAAAAAAATCCCATTGAGAACAGGAAGAGTATTAAAAGAACATTATCCCGCTGTGTGGTATAAAGTTCATCAGTTTCTCATCTGTAATGTGTATTCTGGGATGTAGCAGTGAATTAAATTCTGGGTGTCTGACAAAATTTCACCACTCCAGTAAAAGTCAATGAAAGTTTTGCATGAGTCAGATCATGTGGCTTAAGTTATTTAAACACTAAGTATGAATTTGGAATAGTAGATATGCAAAAAATTGATTGCAGTCAATCAGTTTATAATTCATGTGTAGGCCAATAAGCATTGTCCAATAAGCATTGCAGAAAGTTAATTCCAAAATAATGCCAAAATAGGACAAGGGACAAGACAATCTTTTTTTAATCAATATTTTTTATTATGGTTTTGTGGGTTACAGTTAAGGGTTAGGTGTACAATTACGTTTCATTCAGGCACCCTGTTGATAAGAGGTGTTTCCCCTTCCCCAGACAGATATTTGCTACTGTTAATCCCATCCCCCTCCCCTCCCCAGAGTTTCCCGGTACCGTCAGTCATTTTCTTATAGTATTAATTTGGATGTTCAAGGTCCGTTATGAGTGAGAACATGTGATACTCGGATCTTTGTTTCTGCGAGATATTACTCAGTATGATAGACTCAAGTTCCATCCAGGTTGCTGTGAAATTCATGATTTTGTTCTTTTTTATGGCTGCGTAGTATTCCATCATGTATATGTACCACATTTTTAAAATCCATTCCTCTTTTGATGGGCAGCATAGTTGTTTCCAGGTTCTTGCTATTGTGAACAACGCTACGATAAACATACGTGTGCAGGTATCTTTTTGGTAGAGTGATTTGAGTTCTTCAGGGTATATTCCAGTAGAGGGATTGCAGGGTCATATGGGAAGTTGATATTTAGAGCTTTTAGGAATCACCACACTGCTTTCCACAGAGGTTGCACTAGTTTACACTCCCACCAACAGTGTAGAAGTGTTCCCTTTTCACCACACCCTGTCCAGCTGTTGTTATTTTTTGAGTTGTTGATAATTGCCATTCTGACTGGAGTTAGGTAGTATCTCAGTGTGGTTTTGATTTGCATCTCCCTGATAATTAGTGAGGTTGAACATTTCTTCATGTGTTTGTTGGCTGTTCGGATGTCCTCTTTTGTGAGGTGTCTGTTCATATCTTTTGCCCATTTGATAATGGGGTTGTTTGTTTTTTTCTTTTCAGCATGTTTGAGTTCCTTGTAGATCCAGGATGTTAAGCCTTTGTCAGACCTGGTGTTGGCAAATATTTTTTCCCAGTCTGTAGGCTGTCACCCTGCTCTATTGATGGTTTCTTTGGCCTTGCAGAAGCTTGTCAGTTTAATAAGGTCCAGCTTGTCTATCTTCTCTCTTATGATCTGTGGGTTTCGGGTTTTGTTCAGGAATTGGATGCCAGTTCCGATTTCCATGAGGGTATTTCCTTCATTTTCTAAGGTTCTTATGGTTTGAGGTTTTACATTTAGGTTCTGATCCATTTGGAGTTAACCTTCATGCATGGGGATAGATAGGGGTCCTGTTTCAATCTTCTGCATGTGGTTAGCCAGTTTTCCCAGCACCATTTACTGAATAGGTTCTCCTCTCCCCAGTGGTAGGTGGTGGAGGCTTTGTTGAAGATTAGTTGGTTGAGAAATTGAGGTTTTGCTTCTAGAATCTCAATTCTATTCCATTGATCTATATGCCTGTTCCTATACCAATACCAAGCTGTCTTGGTGATTGTAGCTTTATAGTAAAGTTTGAAGTCTGGTAATGTGATACCATCTGCTTTGTTTTTTTTTTTTGCTGAGGATTGTTCTGGCTATTCTTGGACGTTTTTGTTTCCATATGAATTCCTGTGTTGTCTTTTCTAGGTCTGAGAAGAATGTTACTGGTAATTTGATGGATATTGCATTGAATTTGTAGATTGCCTTAGGTAAGATGGACATCTCACAA
>NW_007163983.1:0-861 GCF_000164805.1 Carlito syrichta
AGGAATCCAAAGGTAAGGAATGGAAAGTAATTAAAAAAGATGGAATGGCATATAGAGGAAGGGAATGGAAACGAATGAAATGGAGAGGCAAGGAAGGGAATGGAATGCAGAAGAGTGGAATGAAATGGAAAGACATGGAATGCAATGAAGAGGAAAGGAGTGGAGGAGAGTGGAAAGGAATAGAATGCAATAGAGTGGTATGGAATGGAATGAAATGGACAGAAATGGAATGGAATGGCATGGAAAATAATGGAAAGGAATGGGATTGAATCGAATAGAATGGAGAGAAATGGAATAGAGACAAATGGAATGGAGAGGAATGGAATGGAATCAAGAGGAATGGAATAGAATCAAATGGAAAAGTATCGAGGGGAACGGAATGGAAAGGAATGGATTGGAATGGTGAGGAATGCAAGGGAATGTAATGTAGTGGAATGCATTGAAACGGAGAGGAATGGAACGGACAGGAATGGATGGAACAGAATGGAAAGGAATGGAACAGAATGGAGAGGTATGGAATGGATTGGAATAGAATGGAATGGAATGGAAGGAAGAGGAATAGAATGGAGATGAATGGAATTGACAGGAATGGAATGGATTGGAATTGAAAGGAGAGGAAAGGAATAGAACGGAATGAAAGGGAGAGGAATGGAATGGAAGGGTTTGCAATGGAATGAAGAAGAACGAAATGGAGTGAAATGGAAAGGAGTGGGATGGAATGGAAAGGAATTGATTGCAGAAAGATGGAGAGGAATAGAATGCAATGGAATGAAGAGGAATGGAATGGAGAGGAATGGAATGGAATAGAATTGACAAGATAGGAATGGAGAGGAATAGAATGGAGAGGAATGGAATGCCATG
>NW_007163984.1:0-449 GCF_000164805.1 Carlito syrichta
TTGCTAGCCAGCTGACTTAAATCACTGACTTAACTAGATAGCAAGCTGACTTAACTAGCTAACTTAATCAGCTAGCTACCTAGCTAGACAGCTGGGTAACTAGCTGTCTTAAACATCTAGATACCTAGCTAGATATCCAGCTAGCCATCTGCCATAATTAGCTGACTTAACTAGCTACCCAGCTGATATAACTAGCTGACTTATATAGCTAGTTTCCTAGCCAGACTGTTGACTGAACTAGCTGAAATAACTAGTTGGCCAAATGGCTAGCCATCTAACTTAAGTAGCTTTTTAACTAGCTAACCAGCTGACTTGTAGAGTTGACTTAACTACCTAGCCTGTTGGTTGCCACCTGACTTAATGAGTTGACTTAACTACCTACCCTGCTAGTTGCCAGCTGACTTAACTAGCTGACTTAACCAGCTACTCAGCTGGCTACCCAGCTGACT
>NW_007163985.1:0-736 GCF_000164805.1 Carlito syrichta
CTAACCAACCGGCTACCCAACTCATGTAACTCGCTGACTTAACTAGCTAACCTGCCGGGTAGTCAGCTGACTTAATTAGCTAGGTACCTAGAGAACCAGGTGGCTAGCCAGCTGACTGAACTAGCTGACTTAACCAGGTAACCAGCTGGTTAGTCAGGTGAATTAACTATGTAGCTACCTAACTAGCCAGTTGGCTTGCCACTTAATTAACTAGCTCATTTATCAAACTAGCCAGCTGGCCAGCCAGCTGACTCAACTAGCTGACATAACTAGTTAACCAGCTGGCTAGCCAGCTGACTTAACTAACTGACATCTCTAGCTAGTCAGGTGGCTAGCCAGCTGACTTAACTATCTTGCTACTGATGTATACCGTTGGCTTGCCTGCTGAAATAACTACCTAGCTAACTAGCTAAGCAGCTGGCTAGCAAGCTGACAACTAGGTTACTTAACTAGTTAGCCAGCTGGCTTGTTAGCTGACTTAACTAGTTAGCTACCCAGATAGGCAGATGGCTAGCCAGCTGACTTAACTAACTGACTCAACTCGCTAGCCAGCTGACTTATCTATCTGATATAAATAGCTAGCCAGCTGGCTGGCCAGCTGAATTAACTAGCTGACTTAACCAGCTAGCCAGATGGATAACCAGGTGACTTAACTAACGAGCTACCTACCTAGCCAGCTTGGAAACCAGATGAATTAACTAGCTGACTTAATTAGCTAGCGAACTGGCTAGCCAGC
>NW_007163986.1:0-11130 GCF_000164805.1 Carlito syrichta
AACAGAGAAGAGAGAGAAGGAGAGTCTGAGACAGAGAGAGAGAGAGATGGTGTCAAACAAGCAAACAGGCAGGAAGCTCACCCTCTTTCTCCCCCCAGGTGAGACCCCCTTCGGGCTCTCTCCCTCCTAGTCTATATCTGCTTACATGCTGGAAGAAAGGGCCCAGGTGGCTGGGCTGGGGCATTTGTGTGCCTGGGCTCTTCCACCGATCCAGATCCAGAGTGCTGCTGGCTGCCCAGGTGGTGGCCGAACCACGAGCCTGTTAGATGTGCTCCCTACTGTGGTCCAGCGGGCAGTGGGGTAATCGCCACAGGACAGGTACGTGTCAACTCCTGTCCCCTGGGTTCTGAGCAGTCTCCTGGATGGAGAATGGAACCCAGGTCAGGCTCAGAGCCACCCAAGGAAAGCCAGTCAACTCTGAGTAGGGACTGCACCATTGACAGCAAATGACACTGTCACTTTTTCATGTCTTGACATGTTTACCGAATTTGTGTAGGGAAAATGCCACAATTGTATTATTGTTTGGGATCAAATGTCTACTCTGACAGGGAGAGACAGGGAGAGACAGAAAGAAAGAGAGAGAGAGAGAGAGAGAGAGAGAGAGAGAGAAGCAGAAAGAGACAGAGAGTGTAAGAGAGAGATAGAGAAAGACAGGCAGACAGAGAGAGACAGGGAGAGACCCAGAGAGATAATGAGAAAGGGAGAGACAGAGATAAAGAGAGAGAGAGAGAGAGAGAGAGAGGGAGAAAGGTGGAGAAAAAGACAGAGAGACTCAGACAGAAAGAGACAGAGAATGAAACAGAGAGACAGAGAGAGAGAGTGACAGAGACACAGCAACACATATACTGAGATAGAGACAGAGAGAGTCAGCGAGAGACAAATACAGAGAGACACAAAGACAGAAGAGAGAGAGAGAGAGAGAAGCAGAAAGAGACAGAGAGAGCAAAAGAGAGATAGAGAAAGACAGGCAGAGGGATATAGAGACCGAGAGAGATAGCGAGGTAAAGAGAGAGACACAGAGAGATAGAGAGACAGAGAGAAAGAGAGACACACAGACAGAGACATAAAAAGGCAGAACAAAAAACAGAGACAGCGACACCAAGAGAGACAGATGGAGAGACTCAGCAATGGAGATAGAGAGAACGCAGACTGTGACAGAGATATATAGACAGAGAGATAGAGACAGAGAAAGAGGCAGAGACAGACAAAGAGACAGAGAGGAAAGACAGCGAGACAGAGACAGAGAGATAGAGACACAGAGTCACTTTTCTTTTTCCTTATGTATGTATTTACTTTTTAAGTCAGAGTCTTAGTCTGTCACTCAGGCTGCAGTGAAGTGGCATGATCATGACACACTGCAACCTTGATGTTCTGGACTCAAGCAATCCTCCCACCTCAGCCTCCGAAAGGGCCCAGACTACGAGCACATGCCAGCACACCAGGTTTGTTTAATTTTTGTTTTTTTCTGAGTTTTTGTGGAGACGGGGTCTCGCCAAGTTTCCCAGTCTAGTCTTGAAGTCCTGGGCCAAGAGGACTTCCTTCCTCAGCCTCCCAATTGCTGGAATTACAGGCATGAGTCACCGTGCCAGGCCTGCTTTGTTTTACATACAAAATACCACCTTCTCTTTTCCTCATTCTTAAGTGGAGCCCCTTTTTTTGTAAGAGGGATTGTCATCGGGATTCGAGTCAAGTATTATGAAAAATTACTTTTGTTCTCATGTGGCAGGGCCTTTAATGGCATTTCAGTTTTTCTTGTCTGAAATGATAAGTCCAGGCCGGGCACAGTGGCTCACGCCTATAATTCTAGCACTTTGGGAGGGCGAGGTGAGAGAATCCCTTGAGTCCAGGAGTTCAAGACCAGCGTGGGCACCTAGTGAGACCCTCATCTCTATAAAAAAATTGAAAAATTAGCTGGCCATGGTGGTGTATGGCTGTAGTCCTACCTAATTGGGGGGCTGAGACAGGAGGACCGCCTGAGCCCAGAAAGAAGTTGGAGGTTGTGGTGAGCTATGATCATACCACCGAATTCCAGCTCAGGTGACAAAGCATGACTCTGACTCTACAAAAATGATAACCATAAGGGCTCTTTGAGCAAAAGTATAAATTAAAAAATATTATTTTATCTTCACAGCTCAAAAAGAACGTATAATTGCTCCATGCATTTAATTGCTTTGTGTGTGTGTGTGTGTGTGTGTGTGACGTAGACACAAAGTTTAATGGCCATCGGCCTTGCTTAAAAATAATTACCGTCTTTGGTTTGGATGACTGTTATAACTATCTTTTTAGCAAAAATTTCTAGACGTTGAATTTCTGGGTCAAAAAGTTGTGACTTATAGGCACATCTCTTGATCTGTTTTGTCAAACTGTCCCTTAGGAACCACTACCTGTCAAAGTTGATAGTGTCCATTTTAAAAGCAATAGGATAAAAAGCATGCAAAATTGTCTGCATGTCTATATAATTTATATCTACACATATGGATACATGCCTGTAATACATATGTTGTATAATTTATACAGAAACTCGTGTACATATTCACGTGTGTTAGGATTTTTATTGCTTTAATCCACAAAATGTTGGAGATGTTTGTACAGTTATTTTCCATCGCTCCTATTTCTCTTTCTGAGCCCAAGATATCGGAGCTGTGGTGAGCCATGATCATGTCACTGCACTCCAGCCTGGGGGACGGAATGGCACCCCAGCAAAAGAAGAAAAGAGCATCTTTAAGACCAGGCACAGTGGCTTATTGCAGTCCCAGCACTTTGAGACACTGCGGTGGCTGTGATCGTGCCACTGCACTCCAGCCTGGGGGACTAGTGAGACCCCAACCAAAAAAAAAAAAAGAATCTTCAAGACCAGGCACAGTGGCTCATGCTTGCAGTCCCGGCACTTTGGGAGGCCGAGATGATTGGATCCAAGGATCAAATCCCCACCCACCCTTGATCCACCTCCACACAGAGTTCTCTGGGCTGTCCTCTGCCCTGTCCTGCGGGCCTCAGCTTGTCCTTCCTCAGCTTTGAGAGGGTGTCTCAGCAGAGCATCCCACTTGGGAAGCTCTCATTGACCAAAGCTCCCCTAGAGTGACAGGGCTAACACAGAGGCAAGAGACAAGGCCCAAGGATTCACTGCACATGGATCAGTCAGCAACACATCTGCCAATTCAAAGACCAAGGCCTTGTCTCTACACAGAATTCCCAGAAGAGTTGCAGGAAATTCCAAGTCGATGAATTTAGAGACTGGGCCTCCTGACTCTACAGTCTTGGACGGGAAGACCCTCCACACTGCAACACAGTCCCCCACCTCAGGTGGCTCTGGGGTAGCTTCCTCCAGTCTAGAGATTCCTAGTGAGTGAATGCAGCCTGGGGCTTCGCTCTCTGAATTAGAAACATTCTCACCCTGTCCCAGGCTGGAGTGCAGAGGTGCAATGAAAGCTCACCGCAGCCTCCAACTCCTGGGCTCAAGTGATCCTCCTCCCTAGGCCAGCCAAGAGGCTGGGACTACAGGCCTGTGCCACCACCCCATATGACCAATGTTTGAGATTTTTCTTTTTGGTAGAGATAGTGTCTCCCTGTGCTGCCCCAGCTGGTCTGAACTCCCGGCCTCAAGCCCTCCTTCTGCCTCATCCTTTCGTGTAGCTGGGAGAGGAGACGGGGGCCGCCGCACCAGTGGCTCTGATTCTGTTTCCAATAGGCACCCAAGGATTTGCAGCAGCCCACCCCACCCCACAGGCCTTTGGGAAACACTGATTTCACTTGGGTTGGAATCCAAAACTAAGTTGCTAGAGATGGGAGCCAGACCTTGGACCCATCCCCGGCGCAGACCCACCCAATATTAAAGTAGGTTCCCGAGCCAGGCGCGGTGGCTCAGCCTGTCGTCCCGCGCCTTTGGGAGGCTGAGGTGAGGGGATGGCCTGAGCCCGCGGGCTCGAGACCCGCCCGGGCAACTTGGCGAGACCTCACCTCTACAATAAATCAAACATTAGCCGGGCGTGGTAGCACGCGCCTGTAGTTCCAGCTACTCGGAAGGCTGGGGCGGCAGGATCGCCGGAGCCCAGGAGGTCGAGGCTGCGGTGGCCGGGAGCCGCCACTGCACTCCGGTCTGGAGGACAGAGTGAGACGCCAACTCAAAAACAGAATAGAATAAAATAAAGTACGTTCTCGGAGGGCCTTCTTGCTTCGCTGACATCCAACGTCCTCCCCGCATCCAAACACTCAGCCTGGCGCAGCGAGAAATCGCACCTTGGTTGCTTGACTGCATGGAGCAAGTTTCAAGATCCTGTGTGGCAGGGAGGAAACGGCTTCAGGTGGGGCTGCCCTGCCCCGGTCTCACCTGGTTTCATCAGCATCTCCCGAGCCTTCGCCGCGCCAGGTGGCCAACCTGGAACACCACTCCAGTTCCCAAATCCAGGAGATGAGGCGGGTAGAGGGGGCGGGTTCACAACCCCATCCCGCGCCTGGGAGTGCAGAGCGCCTGGATCTCACAGACTCAGGCGCAGGGTCCTGGGGACAAAGTCCTGGGCGCCGGGGAGGCCCATGGTCATGGGACCCAGCGCACTGGGGACGCAGCCGTGCCCGCACCCTGGTGCGCATGTAAAGGGACTCCCCCCACTCAGGCTTGGGCACAGGGGCACTGGGAGGGTTAAGTTGAGCCATCGCCTTCTTCTTCGGAGCGGGAGGGGACCGAGGAGGGGGGACTCTCTGACGTCCCCCTCCCCCAGAGCATGTCCGTGTCACCCCCTCCCCCCCACACTAAGCCTCGTCTCCTGGGCCCACCCACCTCGCCACTCCCCAAGAACGGCCCCTTCGACCAATAGGCTCATTCCAGCCCCCCAACTCGCATCCCTCGCGCCCCCCACCCCACCCCAGCCTCCAGACAGCCGCCTCCCCAGGCTGCACTGTGGGAGGCGAGCCAGGCACACGCTGGAGCTCCCAGCTGGGACTCAGACATCGGGATCTGGTGCGGGTTCCGCGGCCGGGAGAGGCCAGGACACGCCCAGGCGCCCCAACCAACCGATTTTAAGCACAGAAGCCCCCGGGTGCCAGGCGCGGGCTGCAGGCCAACCACTGAGCGGGCCGCCAGGGGGCGGGGCAGCGCTGCCCGCCAAGCGCATGCGTGCTGTGCCGGCCAATCCGCGCGGAGCGCGCGAAAGCCAGGCCGCCTGCTCTGGGCCTCTCAGGTCAGAGGTCGCAGATCCAGACGTCCTCGAGGCGGCGGTCCAGGCTTCTCCGGTCAGGCCCTGGAGGGTGTCGGGCGGGTTCAGAGCGGCAAGCCGCCCTTGGGGGGTGAAGGGGTGGGGCCAGGGCGGCCACGCTGGCCTTGAGTGAGACGTGCCCGCGTGGCCTTGGGTCCTGGTTCCGGAGACGCTGGCTGAGGGCCGGCCGGGGGCGGGGCTGGGAAGCGGCGGGCAGGTCCGAGTCCCGGGAGGGTCACAGAGGGCTGGCATGTGTGTGGGAGGGGCCTCTTCTGTGCTCCCTCCTGTCGGGACCCATGGCTCGGGTGTTCTTCTGGGAGTTCTGGCCGGCCGGTGGGAAGTACCCGCCCCGGCCCGGCCGGGGCAGGGGCAGATGCGTTCAAGACCCTTGGGACTGGTGGGAAAGACCCTGATTCACCCCAGGTGGCTCCTCTGAGCAGTGTGGGGTCTCCTGGGGACAGCGGGCCGTCCCCACCCCTGCCTGTAGAGGAGGGGGCAGGTGGGTTCAGGCCAAGTGGAATTGGCGGGAAAGACGCTATGTCACCCGTGGCGGGTCCTCTCGCCGGCCCGGGGTCTCCTTGGGACAAGTGGGCGTTCCCTGCCCCTGCCTATCCAGGTTGGGGACAGATGGGTTCATGACCCACAGAACTGGAAGAAAAGACCCTGTCGCCCAGAGTGGGTCCTCTGAGCAGTACGGGGTCTCCTGGGGACACGTGGGCCGTCCCCAGCCCTGCCTGTCCCGGAGAGGGGCAGGTCGGTTCATGACCCATGGCATTAATTGGCAGGAAAGACACTGTGTCTCCCAGGGTGGGTCCTCTGAGCAGGACGGGGTCTCCTGGGACAAGGGGGCAGTCCCCAGCCCTGCCTGTCCAGGAGAGGAGCAGATGGGTTCATGACCCCTGGAATTGGAAGGAAGGACACCGTGTCAGCCTGGGTGGGTCCTCTGACCAGCACAAGGGTAAGAACATCTGAAGGCCGGGCTCGGTGACTCAGTCTGCCAATCCGGCACTTGGGAAGGCCAAGGCAAGAGGATTACCTGAGCCCGCGGGTTCGGGACCCCCCCAGGCAGCTTGGCCAGATCTGGTCTCTACAATATAAAAAAAAAATTGGCCAGGCGTGGTAGCGCATGCCTGTAGCCCTGCCTACTTGCAACGTTGAGGCGGAAGGATCGCCGGAGCCCAGTTGCTCGACGCTGGGGTGGCCATGTGTGTTCCCCTGCACCCCAGCCTGGGCGATGGAATGAGACTCCGGCTTAAAAAAAAAAAAAGAATATCTGAAGCGCGGCACTTGGGGGGAAAAGTTCGTATGAAAAGCTCCAGGAAAATATGTTTAAAGTGTTCTTGCATGTATTGATTTCTATACATACACTAAAATGTGTCTAGCCATGGTCTGCAGGTAGAGCATCTGTCAATAGGTGGTTTAAAAATTAATTTTCTTGTTGTGCACTAAGTGATTTCCATCCTCCTGATGGTCCCCTGACGTAAAATACCCTTTTGTCCTTGAGGTGATGAGGTGTGACAATACTCCATGTACGCAGGTCCTTGGAATTGGAGGGTATTTTGCAAATGTAGACATTAAAGTCTTGGTTTGTCGCCCTTCACGCACATTTCAAACACAGACACCGTGTTGATTCTCAGCCCTTCTTTGTCGCTGTAAATTCAATGTGATTTTCAGACAGACCCATTAGAAGTGGAATGCTAGGACTGACCTTTCACGAAAATAAGCAGCCGTACCTTCTGTTTTAAAATGATGTCGGGTGATCAACGCGGGTGTCTTTCTAATACTGCAGAACCATCAATTCGGTGTGGATTTGAGTCTGTGAGAGCAAAATAACGTTCCACAGGAACTTTTAACAGATGTTCATTTTCTTTATCACCTACACGAATCAGGCTCTACTTGCAGGCAAAATGAACGTCCAAGATGCGTCCATGGAGGCCACTGAGGACAACACTGAGCAAACTCCGGATGCACGACAGGAGGAAAGGTCGGTTGCTGGTTGTCTTGAGCCATGCTATTCGAGTCATGTCTTAGTTTCTTCGGTGCCGATCACTTCAGGCAAACGCTATCCTGCATTGACTGGAATCTCCACTGACTAATGACTTTGACTTGACTGCTCCCCAAGCAGAAAGTTCCTTTCGTTCTTTAACCACAGTTTTCCAGAATTGAGATCTATTACTCAGAAACCCGTGAAGATGACATCTTTTCTCTCCTACTTTGTTTTTTTTGAGTTGGAGTCTCACTCTGTCGCCTAGGCTGGAGTGCAGTGGCATGCTCACGGCCACTCCAGCCTCGACCTGCTGGACTCTGGCAATTCGTCTGCCTCAGCCTTCCAAGTACCTAGAGTTAGAGGCGTGCATGACAGACCCAGCTAATTTTTGACTTTTTGTGGAGACGGGGTCTCGCCAAGTTGCCCAGGCTGGTCTCGAAACTGCGGGCTCACGCAATCCACTCTCCTCGGCATCGCAAAGTGCTGGGAGGACAGACTGAGCCAACGATCACGGCCAGACACGCTTTCACCCTTTAAATCACTAGAAAGTCTTCCTGTAAAAGTCAGTTGTTTGCATTGCTAGAGATATGCCAGCTGAATATAAGACAAAGGACTGGGACTTCTAGTCTTGTGATAGGTACCTGTGCTCAGTTATAGAGAAAAGAATAAACTTAGATCATGAAGAAATTCCACATTTGCACTCAATGTTTTTTGTTATTATTTTTTAAAAACATCATCATTGTGCCCAAGTGGAGAAATAGTGAAGCATTTCTGTGTGAAAACTGACAAGAGGAATGGGGGTGATACCCTCCTTGAGTCGACTTCTCAGGACCTCCGTGGTAGTCAGTGAGAGGAATTGGCCTGGAAACGCCTCTTAGATGAAGGGTATATTTCTGGAAAATTTATACTGCATTGTATCCTCTTTTGCTTTTGGGAGGCAAAGGATGTCAGGGAGCTTTCCTAGAAGCCGTTTGGAAAGAATTATTTGGAGACCGGGGGCCAAGCGTTTCACCTGTTTCCAACGAGAGGATTTCTGATGTTGTTTCTGATATCGTGGCATACATAATGCCACATTCATTTACTTTTGAAACCGTTTACTTCCTCATGTCTTTAAGATATACGACCATGTTCCACATATGTGTTGCAGGATGCAGCTTTTTTGCAATGATGCCGAGAAGATTCAGGCTTTGCTGCAAGACTTGGTAAGAGACATGCAGAGGGCTGAGGGATAGCAAGAAAAACCAGCCGTAGTTATCAGGCTTCGCTTCAAACTCAGTCGACTGTATCTGACAGAGTCTCAGGTAACACCAGTTCACGCAGACATGTAGGAGAGAAGGGGGAGTACACGATTCAGGTGGCCAAGGCGGGTGGAAGGTGTGTGATGGGAGCCCAGACGTCCTCTTTGGATTGCTTCTGTCTCTAGGGAGACAGGTCGCCGGTTAGAGACAGTGATGGGAAGAGACAGAGCAAGCGGCAGGGCAGTGTCCCGTGAGAGTGGGCCACAGCATGGCCCAGGGGAATGCAATTGCCAGGCATTGCTAGGAGTCCAACTTGTGTCGGATCCATCGTGAATTTCAGGTGGGCCCCGTGGCTGGATTGCAGTAGAGTAGCTGGAGAGTGGTACTTCCTCGGTTGGATTGAGCCCACTGTTGACAGAGGAAGCAGCAGGGCGGCCCTGTAGGCAAGAAAGGAGGTCTGAAGAATGGCTACGGAACGCAAGTTGGGCCAGAAGGGAGCAAGGGCATGGGCACTGGGCAGTGGAAAGTGCTCCGTTCACTGGGTGTCAGGGGCTGCTTGGTGACTGGGCTGTGCTCGTGAAGCAGTGGCCTGCCCAGGCAGGGAGGGAGGGCTGGGTGCTGGGAAAAGCGGAGCTCCGCCTGGTGCAGTGGTCAAGGGCCTCACTGTTTGGGGCCCATCTCTGGTCCTGCCAGCAGCTAGCTGGGGAGCCATGAGCAAAGTATGTATCCCTGTGCCTCAACTTCCTTTCCTGTGAAAGGGAACCTATGGCCTACATACCTCTAGGTGGGTGCAGTGTCACAAGCCTGTGGCCCCAGCCCCGGCAGAGGCTGAGGCAGGAGCCACGCTCGAGCCCAGGAGTCCCAAGGACAGCCTGGGCACATGAAAAGAAGAACGGATCCCCGGCAATCCACAAAAGCTCTTACCTCAGTTGTTTTGAGGATGAGCGAGTTCCTGTATCATCAGGCGATTTAAATATTCAGAATAGTGCTGGACAGGGTTCTGCACCATTGCCGTTCCAAAAGTGACGCAGACGTTGCGGTTATGGGGGATGGTGGAATCGAGGGAGGACTCTGGGAGTGAGCGGCAAGAGCGGAGAGGCCAGCATCGCCGTTCGGGATTAGGCCGAGGCGCAGAACGTCCGGCATCGTTGGGGGCTTTAGCTAGGCATTAGCCGGGATGAGCAAGACTCCATACTTGCTGAAGCTATTGGCACGGGAGGTTCTTCCCACAAAATTTCCCTGATGTGGGATAACTGTACATATCTTACCTATGTGTTGTGAGCGATTTATTGCAAGGGTCATCAATGGGTTTTAGACCCAGAAAGAAGGTAATATTTTGAATCTTCGCAAGAGGAAGCCTCCCTACTCAGTGGGCGATTGAAAGGATGAATAACTTGTTTTAGGATATTAGTGGTGAGCATGGTTATTCAAAACTGATCAAAAATCTGTTGACCAGCAGATGTATACCGGTTTTGATTTCAAAACTCTTCCCTTACAGTGACTGCAGAGTCAACGTTTCTGAAATGTGGAAATTTACTCAATTTGGGTCACATTTTAAAATTTTGCTTCTAGGATGTGATTCAATGTGAACTGAAGAATTTGCTACATGTCCTAACTGTGGCAAAGGAGATACAGCAACCACTCGATGCCTTATGTGAAGATTTCAAGCAGGTTTGTTGTGTTGGGTGACAAAATGCCTTCTTCGAAACTACAGCGCGTGCAGCCTGGTTCTTTCCAAGTTTATGGGGCAAACATTCTGGTGATGCATTTTCAGTCAGAAACTTTCTCAGTTGCAATTTTTCGCACCAGATTTAATGTAATGAGTAAAAATATGTTTTTATTTTTACCCTTCACGAATAGTTTAAGTGGGGATGACTTGAGGTGGGAAAAGATGGATCAGCAATGTTTCCTAGCAACGTACACAGCGTTCCTTTGGTACCACCTGAATGAAGATGTGCTTGCTCCACAACCAGCCTTTAGGTTGGCGATAAAGGGATCATGGAAACACAGTTTCTAAATCCTTTCTAGTTGTCTCTTCCTTGCCTTCCACAGTTTTGGCTACATAGGAAGGAGCAAGAGGAAACCTTGAGTATCTCTTTCATTTCTAATGTGTTACATGTTTTTCGGCACATTTGCTTTCAAAAATTTTAGTGACTGAGAACAGTTTTGTAGGCCCGCTTTTAATCACAAGGGATGGCAGCCTGAATGTGTAACAGAATACGAGGGCCAATGGAGCTGAAAGTGACCTTCTGTCCCACTTGCATATTAGCGATTTGCCGCCAATGACAATGACCTCTTCTTCAGACACATCCCTCCTTTTCGGAGTCAGGGGAATTCTTTTTGAGGAGGCATTCTTTTTACTAATTGTGCAAAATACATGTTCAAAGGTCCCTTCTAAACGGACTGAGATGGCTTAAATATACAGAGAAAAGAGTTTGAAGGGAACCTTCTTGAAAGAACTTGAAATTATCTCTGTGCCAAACAGTGGTTTAAATGGAGCTTGCAAGCAGAGACCATGCCGCTGCCACGTGTCCTAGAAACCATGTATTAAGTGGTGTGAAGATTTGCATGTAAGCTTTTCTTCTAAATGCCATTGCTAAATGTGACTGCTTAGAGTAGGAATCTGGTATGACCTTTGAGTCCTCCAAGTCCTTTCTCCTTCCCATCCAGTCAGTGAACTGCCACCAGACCCTGGAGTTTTCACCTCTGAAGGGCT
>NW_007163987.1:0-10394 GCF_000164805.1 Carlito syrichta
GGGCTCACGCAATCCACTCTCCTCGGCATCGCAAAGTGCTGGGAGGACAGACTGAGCCAACGATCACGGCCAGACACGCTTTCACCCTTTAAATCACTAGAAAGTCTTCCTGTAAAAGTCAGTTGTTTGCATTGCTAGAGATATGCCAGCTGAATATAAGACAAAGGACTGGGACTTCTAGTCTTGTGATAGGTACCTGTGCTCAGTTATAGAGAAAAGAATAAACTTAGATCATGAAGAAATTCCACATTTGCACTCAATGTTTTTTGTTATTATTTTTTAAAAACATCATCATTGTGCCCAAGTGGAGAAATAGTGAAGCATTTCTGTGTGAAAACTGACAAGAGGAATGGGGGTGATACCCTCCTTGAGTCGACTTCTCAGGACCTCCGTGGTAGTCAGTGAGAGGAATTGGCCTGGAAACGCCTCTTAGATGAAGGGTATATTTCTGGAAAATTTATACTGCATTGTATCCTCTTTTGCTTTTGGGAGGCAAAGGATGTCAGGGAGCTTTCCTAGAAGCCGTTTGGAAAGAATTATTTGGAGACCGGGGGCCAAGCGTTTCACCTGTTTCCAACGAGAGGATTTCTGATGTTGTTTCTGATATCGTGGCATACATAATGCCACATTCATTTACTTTTGAAACCGTTTACTTCCTCATGTCTTTAAGATATACGACCATGTTCCACATATGTGTTGCAGGATGCAGCTTTTTTGCAATGATGCCGAGAAGATTCAGGCTTTGCTGCAAGACTTGGTAAGAGACATGCAGAGGGCTGAGGGATAGCAAGAAAAACCAGCCGTAGTTATCAGGCTTCGCTTCAAACTCAGTCGACTGTATCTGACAGAGTCTCAGGTAACACCAGTTCACGCAGACATGTAGGAGAGAAGGGGGAGTACACGATTCAGGTGGCCAAGGCGGGTGGAAGGTGTGTGATGGGAGCCCAGACGTCCTCTTTGGATTGCTTCTGTCTCTAGGGAGACAGGTCGCCGGTTAGAGACAGTGATGGGAAGAGACAGAGCAAGCGGCAGGGCAGTGTCCCGTGAGAGTGGGCCACAGCATGGCCCAGGGGAATGCAATTGCCAGGCATTGCTAGGAGTCCAACTTGTGTCGGATCCATCGTGAATTTCAGGTGGGCCCCGTGGCTGGATTGCAGTAGAGTAGCTGGAGAGTGGTACTTCCTCGGTTGGATTGAGCCCACTGTTGACAGAGGAAGCAGCAGGGCGGCCCTGTAGGCAAGAAAGGAGGTCTGAAGAATGGCTACGGAACGCAAGTTGGGCCAGAAGGGAGCAAGGGCATGGGCACTGGGCAGTGGAAAGTGCTCCGTTCACTGGGTGTCAGGGGCTGCTTGGTGACTGGGCTGTGCTCGTGAAGCAGTGGCCTGCCCAGGCAGGGAGGGAGGGCTGGGTGCTGGGAAAAGCGGAGCTCCGCCTGGTGCAGTGGTCAAGGGCCTCACTGTTTGGGGCCCATCTCTGGTCCTGCCAGCAGCTAGCTGGGGAGCCATGAGCAAAGTATGTATCCCTGTGCCTCAACTTCCTTTCCTGTGAAAGGGAACCTATGGCCTACATACCTCTAGGTGGGTGCAGTGTCACAAGCCTGTGGCCCCAGCCCCGGCAGAGGCTGAGGCAGGAGCCACGCTCGAGCCCAGGAGTCCCAAGGACAGCCTGGGCACATGAAAAGAAGAACGGATCCCCGGCAATCCACAAAAGCTCTTACCTCAGTTGTTTTGAGGATGAGCGAGTTCCTGTATCATCAGGCGATTTAAATATTCAGAATAGTGCTGGACAGGGTTCTGCACCATTGCCGTTCCAAAAGTGACGCAGACGTTGCGGTTATGGGGGATGGTGGAATCGAGGGAGGACTCTGGGAGTGAGCGGCAAGAGCGGAGAGGCCAGCATCGCCGTTCGGGATTAGGCCGAGGCGCAGAACGTCCGGCATCGTTGGGGGCTTTAGCTAGGCATTAGCCGGGATGAGCAAGACTCCATACTTGCTGAAGCTATTGGCACGGGAGGTTCTTCCCACAAAATTTCCCTGATGTGGGATAACTGTACATATCTTACCTATGTGTTGTGAGCGATTTATTGCAAGGGTCATCAATGGGTTTTAGACCCAGAAAGAAGGTAATATTTTGAATCTTCGCAAGAGGAAGCCTCCCTACTCAGTGGGCGATTGAAAGGATGAATAACTTGTTTTAGGATATTAGTGGTGAGCATGGTTATTCAAAACTGATCAAAAATCTGTTGACCAGCAGATGTATACCGGTTTTGATTTCAAAACTCTTCCCTTACAGTGACTGCAGAGTCAACGTTTCTGAAATGTGGAAATTTACTCAATTTGGGTCACATTTTAAAATTTTGCTTCTAGGATGTGATTCAATGTGAACTGAAGAATTTGCTACATGTCCTAACTGTGGCAAAGGAGATACAGCAACCACTCGATGCCTTATGTGAAGATTTCAAGCAGGTTTGTTGTGTTGGGTGACAAAATGCCTTCTTCGAAACTACAGCGCGTGCAGCCTGGTTCTTTCCAAGTTTATGGGGCAAACATTCTGGTGATGCATTTTCAGTCAGAAACTTTCTCAGTTGCAATTTTTCGCACCAGATTTAATGTAATGAGTAAAAATATGTTTTTATTTTTACCCTTCACGAATAGTTTAAGTGGGGATGACTTGAGGTGGGAAAAGATGGATCAGCAATGTTTCCTAGCAACGTACACAGCGTTCCTTTGGTACCACCTGAATGAAGATGTGCTTGCTCCACAACCAGCCTTTAGGTTGGCGATAAAGGGATCATGGAAACACAGTTTCTAAATCCTTTCTAGTTGTCTCTTCCTTGCCTTCCACAGTTTTGGCTACATAGGAAGGAGCAAGAGGAAACCTTGAGTATCTCTTTCATTTCTAATGTGTTACATGTTTTTCGGCACATTTGCTTTCAAAAATTTTAGTGACTGAGAACAGTTTTGTAGGCCCGCTTTTAATCACAAGGGATGGCAGCCTGAATGTGTAACAGAATACGAGGGCCAATGGAGCTGAAAGTGACCTTCTGTCCCACTTGCATATTAGCGATTTGCCGCCAATGACAATGACCTCTTCTTCAGACACATCCCTCCTTTTCGGAGTCAGGGGAATTCTTTTTGAGGAGGCATTCTTTTTACTAATTGTGCAAAATACATGTTCAAAGGTCCCTTCTAAACGGACTGAGATGGCTTAAATATACAGAGAAAAGAGTTTGAAGGGAACCTTCTTGAAAGAACTTGAAATTATCTCTGTGCCAAACAGTGGTTTAAATGGAGCTTGCAAGCAGAGACCATGCCGCTGCCACGTGTCCTAGAAACCATGTATTAAGTGGTGTGAAGATTTGCATGTAAGCTTTTCTTCTAAATGCCATTGCTAAATGTGACTGCTTAGAGTAGGAATCTGGTATGACCTTTGAGTCCTCCAAGTCCTTTCTCCTTCCCATCCAGTCAGTGAACTGCCACCAGACCCTGGAGTTTTCACCTCTGAAGGGCTATTTGCATGGTTTTCTTCCCATTTCCGCCGCCGCTGCCCTGGATCAGGACGTCAGCCTTCCTTACTTGTGCCAGTAGACTTTTCTCTCCGTTCTCCCTGGTTCTCTGATCCGTCCCTCTAGGCCCGCAGTATTCCCTTCCTGCCACATAGTCCTTCCCTCTTCAGTGGCTTCCCCGTCGATATTCCCGGATATTCAGAGACCCTCCACAGACATGACCACAGACATGGCCACCTTGAGAGCTCCCTTTGCTCTGTTCTTGCCTCCCGCCCACCAGGAATACGGCCTTCTCTGCGTTAACTCATCAGAACTGCTGTCCTTTGCTTGTGCTCTGCCCCAAGAATACTGTTAATGGCTTTTCCTTACCCGCTGAGATCCATTTTTTTGGCCACCTAAGTGGACATTACCCTCCGTTTTCGTGCACATACATGAGTGAGTTGGCCTTGCACACCTATTATACAGTGCTAATATTGTGTCTGTTTGTATGCTGGCTCATGTCACAGGATTATGGAAGAGATCATATATATATATTTTAATGCCTCCAAGCTCTTTCAGTAGTAAGATCTACTTTACTATTTGTTGAAGACAGAGGATAGATTTTAAATATGTTTTAAAGATGAAGAACTTAATGGAATGATCCGTCTCCCTTGAAGAGTTCACACACGAGGGCGTTTCCTTCCTTCTGGAAGTTGTGACCCATAGACTATTCATGATAATAAATTGGTCATTACTTGGTGAAAAGCGGGTGTATTCATTGCGATAAGACTGCCAGCGTTTTTCTGTGTTTGCTCCATCTTGTACTTTGCTGTTCACCATGCCGTTTATTCAAGCAAAGTCTATGACTGCTGTCCCTGCTATAATCAGATTTCACTCCAATCTGGCATTAGAAAACATGAATTGGGTCGTTGGAGCTGCCTGTGCGAAATAGGATTTTAAATTGGGAATCGATGATCAGCATCCTCTAAATGCTGCAGGCGGTGTCTTTTGACATTTGATTCCCCATGTTTCAAATGAGCCACGACCTGTGGTGGTCTGTAGCTGAACTGGAATTTGTTGTTTAGGGTTTCCAGGAGTTGAAGGGGAATGAGCAAGGTCTTCCTGGTGGTGCACAAAAGGAACTTTAAGAACTATATGCGAGAAAACATTCTGTTGGCGACTGTAAGTAGTTCACACTTAATATTAGAAACTAAAGATTGATGTAAACATGGGAATATTTTCTCAGCAGAAATTTGTTTAACAATCATCTGTGTTTCCTTTTTTGAGACAGCAGGGGCAAGAGTTGGCACGTTTTCAAATGTTTCTTGACTGCCTGTAACTGTGAAGAAAGAATTCGAATCAAAATTCTAGATACAAGCCCAACATTAGTTACCCTAAACCATGTTACAGTGTTCAAAACAATTCTGTCTCAAGCAGTACATGTTACTTCTTGTTTGTTTGTTAAAGGGAAGACCCCGTTTCTGGGGACTTCAGAATGAGTCCCAAACAGTTATTTGCATAGCGGCCATTACACAGGTATACACTGTCCATTAAGTTCTGGCAATAAAGATGTGTTTATTTGAGGTTTGTCTCAGTGGATTTGTACTCGTCTGAAAAGGTAGAAAGCACGGCCATGGGAGGTCACATTTTTCTTCCTTAAGGGCAAGAGTGCAAGAGGACCAGACCTATCTCATCTGTGCACCATTTTGCATTTACTTCTTTTTTTTATAATCCATATTTTTGTTTTTTAGAGTTGGAGTCTCACTCTGTCGCCCAGACTGGGAGTGCAGTGGCCGCTCCCGGCCACCGCAGCCTCGACCTGCTGGGCTCCGGCGATCCTTCCTCCTCAGCCTTCCAAGTAGCTGGAACTACAGGCGCGGGTTACCACACCTGGCTAATTTTTTTTTTTATTGTAGAGATGAGGTCTCACGAAGTTGTCCTGGCGGGTCTCGAATCCGTGGGCTCAGGCAATCCACTCACCTCAGCCTCCCAAGGGGCAGGATTACAGGCTGAGCCACCGAGCGGGAGTATGATATTGTGGGGTACATTAGGGTTAGGCATACAAATATGCTTCGTTCAGGCACCCTTGTTGATAAGAGGTGTCCCCACATTCCCAGACAGATATTTACTACCGTTAATCCCGTCTCCCTTCCCCCCATAGTTTCCCACCACTGTCAGTCGTTTTCTCATAGTATTACCTTGAACGTTCAGGGTCCACTATGTGAGTGAGAACATGTGATACTCAGATCTTGGTTTCTGCGAGAGGTCACTCAGTATTACAGACGCTAGTTCCATTCAGGTTGCTGTGCAATTCGTGATTTTGTTCTTTTTTATGGCTGCATAGTATTCCATCGTGTGTATGTATCACATTCTTCTTAATCCAGTCCTCTTTTGATGGACAGCATGGTTGCTTGCAGGTTCTTGCGATGGTGAACATGCATTTACTTCTTAGATTACAGAGTTAATTTGAATGAAAGTATGACTTTAAGAGAAAATCCACACTATGGCCTCATCAGAATTGTGTTCTTGCAAAATTTACACTATGGAAATCATGAAGACATCTGAGCAGATTCTAGAAATGTCAGGGCTGACCTTGGGTTTGTGGATATGTCATTTCCATGAAGGCATCAAAATTCCATTCACTTGGCTTTGGTCTGCTATTAAGGCACACTCGGCCTTAGCTTTGAATGAAAGTATTTAGTCCCATTCTTGTATATGCAAACACTTATGGTGAGCAGTATTTCCCATCTGTCTAAAGGTAAAGTATCTAGAGTGGTTTTTTTGCAAGTCCAATATTCAGCGAGGACGTGGAGGTTTAAATGCACAGGCATGTTAGGCTCACATCACGAATCCTCATAGCTTTCCTTTTACAATGTGCATTTATGACATGTAACAACACACCAAACCTTCACTGTGAAACTACTTATGTAATACATATGAAATTCCTGGGGAATATATCTGGGATAAGTCCATAAAATGAACTGCTTTGCTGAGCTGCTGACATTGCTTTCATGAATCATTAAAAACCAAATACTCCCATTGTGAGGAGTGACTTCCTCTCATTTGTCGGTGGGCTTGTCTTTTTACTTGTCCCCTTTATTGCCACTTTCTCTTTTTTAAGGTTTCCCAAAACAAGTCCATACGGATTCCCTTTGTCCACCAGTAATAACTTATTCACGAATAAATGGGTCCTCCACCATGATCTGGCATTTGACCCTGTGGGGAGCTTCCAGGTCATAAAATTTGCATTTTGTGAAGATTTTGCCTTCTAAGGTAAAACGTGTGTTGGTAGAGAAGTGTAAACACCACTTCAATATCTAGGAAGGTCCTGACTGGTGCGGTTTGTATGTGGTGACAGAGGCCATCCTACCGGTCCTGGTGAGAGAGTATTCCTGTCGAACTATGTGAATAATTTTATCCTCCAGTGACAAGAAGAGTGTCAGGACACGATGTGGCTAGTGATGGAGCAGGTGACCTATCTGCCATCCTCTTCCTGCCTCACACGAGTGAATATGAACCTGAAATGTCATTGGGTGATACTCTAGAGGGAAGAAACGTTTTGCTCTCAAAAAATTATCAGGGGTGGGCATGTGTATAGACATACACACACATATAGAGACACACACATATATATGTGTGTCTATATATGTGTGCATAGACATATACACACACATATATAGACAGGCACATATATGGACATATACATATATATATATTTGTGCATGTGTGTGTGTTAATATATATGACTTTTCTCTCCATCACACTTTTTAGTTAACAAGTGGAACCAAAGTAGACGTTGGTCATTTATGCCCTGACCACCTGCCCCTCCCCTAGCCTTTCCTTCCATCAATGTCTGACTCCAGGGTGGCACCTTTGTTAGACTGCATGAACTTCCACTGACACCTCCTTATCACCCTAATGCCATAAATGACATCAGGATTCACTCTTGCCTATCAGGTTTTTGTAATTAGTGTTTCTTGCCTGTCACCTATGCTACAGTCACTGTTTTTTTCTTAAAAAGAGATGATCTAAATTAGTTTGTTTGATGGCGAAGTTGAAACTCAAAATATAAGAAACAAGTCACCCTTAAATGTAAAGATTCATTTTATTCCAAGAAACGGCAAATTGCTTACCCTGTTTTGTTTTGTTTAGAAATTTTGGTTTATCATGGTTCTTCCACTCCTTTTCTTAATGTGAAAAAACCCTTTTATCTGGAAATAATGTTCCACCTACAGAATAGTTGCAAGAAGCCAAAACGTACAAAAAGAATCCCTTCATACCGTTTACCTAGATTCACCTGATGCTAACATTCTAGCCCGTTTGCTTCGTCCTTTTTTTTAAAGATGTGGGATACAATTCACAATTAGGCATACAAGCGGTCATGGTGCAGGTTTATGCTGGGCCTCCCTTTGGTCCTGACTTTGCCTGATTTAGATCAGGTTCCCTTATTGATATTATGTGGCCCCATCCTCTCTCCTGGTAGTTTCCAGCTGCTGCCAATCCCTTTCTTATAGTATTATGGCAAATGTCCAGGGGCCTCTTTGAGTGAGAACATAACTTGTATCTTTTCCTAAGTGCAAATCACAGAAGATTTTAGTCAACCCTTTTAAGTTGGAGGTGGCCAATTGTAGAGCGTATGTTCATTCTGTAAGAAACCGCCTCTTTTTAAAATGCCTAACATCAGGAAAGTCTCATCTTCTCCTGTGGTTTCACTCAGCAGCTGCAGTAGTACAAGCCGTGCACTCAAGCAGGATCACAAACTCACTTGCTGATTTGTAGCAATCCCTCAGTGTGATTGGAATCCTCCATGTCCTGGATTGTTATGTAAGCCTTCCCAGTCTGAGAAGGACACTTTCCGAGTTCCCACAGGCACAGAGAATGCTCTTTAGTCTAGAGGGACTCACGTTCTAGTCCTCAGGATTGCAAGTGGTGTCTTAGGTTGCGCTTCTCCTGTTTGCATAGATCGTTCTTCTTTTCCTCTGATAACACTTGGGAACCTCCCCGTGGATGATTCCCTGAGGCTTCATAGCAGAAATAGACATGATGTATCTGCAAGACTCACTTCTGTTTTCCATTCAGAGACAAGCGCATGTGAGAGTACACTGGCCCCTGCCGAAGGAAGTGCCCTCGCTCGGGTTTCCCGTCTGCTTCTCCTCCCCTCCCCTGGGCTGTGAGACAGTCCCTAGGCTTGTGAACTTGAACAGGTGCTTGATGACATGAAGTCTTGCAGATAGGAAAATGAAGGTGTCTTGAAATTCGCCGCCACAAAGCCCTGCCTGTGTCCTCATAACGAGGATGCGGTGAACTTTAGAAACAAAAACAGATCTATAAAGGGTGAAAGGTTCATCCTTCTGAAGTCGCTGCCATTTCCCTTCCAGTCCACAATGTCAACCGTGATCCTAACATTTATCACTGAAAAGAGCACATTTCAGAGTACTTCCATGCATTTGACCCCCACACTACTTGTCCCCATGCCCAAGGGGTCCCTGGGCCCTTGGTGCCCGTTCATACCAACAGAAGGAGAACAGGTTTGGCAGAGTAGAGACTTTAGCCTTTGGTAAATCATGGAGGAAGGGAACCCCTGCTCAAAGCACCTTCTCTCTGGGGTAAAAGGGGCTTTACAGGCTCTAGGGGCAGGTGGGTGGAGACCGAGGTGGGGATTCCTGGGGAAGATAGCTGTTTTCTTCCAGGAGGGGCTGGAGAGTTTTCTTTTGGCACCTGGCACCTTTTGATCCTGGAAAGGTACATTTCTCCCTGCTGGGTGGAGAATTTAGGAAGTGGCAAGAAGTCAGGCCATGGCCTGCACCGAGGCAGGGATTCAGGAAAAGGAGCTCACCCTGTGGCTGGCTCCGCAGGGCTGCCATCTGGCCTTTTTACCGGGAAGCAAGTTCATCTGCAAATCTGCCCTTGAATTAGTGTTATAAGTGTTGTAGGTGCTGTGGCTATGTCCTGCCACTCCCTAGGATTGGAAAATTGAGGACTGAGATGTCTAGAAGGGCCTAAAATGCTTCCTCACCATCGGAGATATTCTACGGAACCTGTCACAGTTTCTGAAGCTGCTCCCAGTACATTAAGCTCACAAAACAGCCTTGGAAGCAGGACCATAGTCTTATCATGACAGCTTCCAAGGATGCATGGCTCCTGAGAACATGTTCGTCCTGGTCCTTTGTTAAAAGCCTGCCTCTCTTGTGTTTCATGCTAGACTTCAGGAAACAGCTGAGTCACCAGTAACTCTCCTTGGCTGGGGTTTGTGTGTGTGTGTGTGTGAGTTTGTGTCTCATACAATCCTGCCTCAACCAGTCACATTTTGCTAAAAATGGTCTCTGTGATTTCACACTCAAGAACTCTGGTCACCTCACTGAGGTTCTGGGGAAATGGAGGCTTCCCTCTTGTCGGAACGACTATGTCCAATGTGGGTTTTATCTCCCCAGACCTCTTCTCCAAGTCAGACATCCTTCCATTGTTCTCCCCGAAAGCACGTGTGGCTGACTCACAGTCCACTCATTTTTGGAGAAACTTTCCCGGAACGTCTAGCTGAGTCAGTCAGGGAGTATATCTCTCTATACTTTACCCATGAAGAGTGAGCAAAATGAATGTAGCACAGTGATGTTTCATCAGTAGGACTGGACGGAGCTGCAAACCCAGTGTTTAAGAAACATACGGCGGCTGGGCTCAGTGGCTCAGCCTGTAATCCCAGCACTTTGGGAGGCTGAGGCACGTGGATTGCCTGAGCCTGCGGGTTCGAGACCCGCCCAGGCAACTTGGTGACACCTCATCTCTACAATACATCAAAAATTAGCCAGGCGTGGTAGCGCGCGCCTGTAGTTCCAGCCATTTGGAAGGCTGAGGCGGAAGAAACACCGGAGCGCAGCAGGTCAACACTGGGGCGACTGTTAGTGTGCCACTGCACT
>NW_007163988.1:0-3330 GCF_000164805.1 Carlito syrichta
GGGGTGGGCATGTGTATAGACATACACACACATATAGAGACACACACACATATATGTGTGTCTATATATGTGTGCATAGACATATACACACACATATATAGACAGGCACATATATGGACATATACATATATATATATTTGTGCATGTGTGTGTGTTAATATATATGACTTTTCTCTCCATCACACTTTTTAGTTAACAAGTGGAACCAAAGTAGACGTTGGTCATTTATGCCCTGACCACCTGCCCCTCCCCTAGCCTTTCCTTCCATCAATGTCTGACTCCAGGGTGGCACCTTTGTTAGACTGCGTGAACTTCCACTGACACCTCCTTATCACCCTAATGCCATAAATGACATCAGGATTCACTCTTGCCTATCAGGTTTTTGTAATTAGTGTTTCTTGCCTGTCACCTATGCTACAGTCACTGTTTTTTTCTTAAAAAGAGATGATCTAAATTAGTTTGTTTGATGGCGAAGTTGAAACTCAAAATATAAGAAACAAGTCACCCTTAAATGTAAAGATTCATTTTACTCCAAGAAATGGCAAACTGCTTACCCTGTTTTGTTTAGAAATTTTGGTTTATCATGGTTCTTCCACTCCTTTTCTTAATGAGAAAAAAACCCTTTTATCTGGAAATAATGTTCCACCTACAGAATAGTTGCAAGAAGCCAAAACGTACAAAAAGAATCCCTTCATACCGTTTACCTAGATTCACCTGATGCTAACATTCTAGCCCGTTTGCTTCGTCCTTTTTTTTAAAGATGTGGGATACAATTCACAATTAGGCATACAAGCGGTCATGGTGCAGGTTTATGCTGGGCCTCCCTTTGGTCCTGACTTTGCCTGATTTAGATCAGGTTCCCTTATTGATGTTATGTGGCCCCATCCTCTCTCCTGGTAGTTTCCAGCTGCTGCCAATCCCTTTCTTATAGTATTATGGCAAATGTCCAGGGGCCTCTTTGAGTGAGAACATAACTTGTATCTTTTCCTAAGTGCAAATCACAGAAGATTTTAGTCAACCCTTTTAAGTCGGAGGTGGCCAATTGTAGAGCGTATGTTCATTCTGTAAGAAACCGCCTCTTTTTAAAATGCCTAACATCAGGAAAGTCTCATCTTCTCCTGTGGTTTCACTCAGCAGCTGCAGTAGTACAAGCCGTGCACTCAAGCAGGATCACAAACTCACTTGCTGATTTGTAGCAATCCCTCAGTGTGATTGGAATCCTCCATGTCCCGGATTGTTATGTAAGCCTTCCCAGTCTGAGAAGGACACTTTCCGAGTTCCCACAGGCACAGAGAATGCTCTTTAGTCTAGAGGGACTCACGTTCTAGTCCTCAGGATTGCAAGTGGTGTCTTAGGTTGTGCTTCTCCTGTTTGCATAGATCGTTCTTCTTTTCCTCTGATAACACTTGGGAACCTCCCCGTGGATGATTCCCTGAGGCTTCATAGCAGAAATAGACATGATGTATCTGCAAGACTCACTTCTGTTTTCCATTCAGAGACAAGCGCATGTGAGAGTACACTGGCCCCTGCCGAAGGAAGTGCCCTCGCTCGGGTTTCCCGTCTGCTTCTCCTCCCCTCCCCCGGGCTGTGAGACAGTCCCTAGGCTTGTGAACTTGAACAGGTGCTTGATGACATGAAGTCTTGCAGATAGGAAAATGAAGGTGTCTTGAAATTCGCCGCCACAAAGCCCTGCCTGTGTCCTCATAACGAGGATGCGGTGAACTTTAGAAACAAAAACAGATCTATAAAGGGTGAAAGGTTCATCCTTCTGAAGTCGCTGCCATTTCCCTTCCAGTCCACAATGTCAACCGTGATCCTAACATTTATCGCTGAAAAGAGCACATTTCAGAGTACTTCCATGCATTTGACCCCCACACTACTTGTCCCCATGCCCAAGGGGTCCCTGGGCCCTTGGTGCCGTTCATACCAACAGAAGGAGAACAGGTTTGGCAGAGTAGAGACTTTAGCCTTTGGTAAATCATGGAGGAAGGGAACCCCTGCTCAAAGCACCTTCTCTCTGGGGTAAAAGGGGCTTTACAGGCTCTAGGGGCAGGTGGGTGGAGACCGAGGTGGGGATTCCTGGGGAAGATAGCTGTTTTCTTCCAGGAGGGGCTGGAGAGTTTTCTTTTGGCACCTGGCACCTTTTGATCCTGGAAAGGTACATTTCTCCCTGCTGGGTGGAGAATTTAGGAAGTGGCAAGAAGTCAGGCCATGGCCTGCACCGAGGCAGGGATTCAGGAAAAGGAGCTCACCCTGTGGCTGGCTCCGCAGGGCAGCCATCTGGCCTTTTTACCGGGAAGCAAGTTCATCTGCAAATCTGCCCTTGAATGAGTGTTATAAGTGTTGTAGGTGCTGTGGCTATGTCCTGCCACTCCCTAGGATTGGAAAATTGAGGACTGAGATGTCTAGAAGGGCTTAAAATGCTTCCTCACCATCGGAGATATTCTGCGGAACCTGTCACAGTTTCTGAAGCTGCTCCCAGTACATTAAGCTCACAAAACAGCCTTGGAAGCAGGACCATACATAGTCTTATCATGACAGCTTCCAAGGATGCATGGCTCCTGAGAACATGTTCGTCCTGGTCCTTTGTTAAAAGCCTGCCTCTCTTGTGTTTCATGCTAGACTTCAGGAAACAGCGGAGTCACCAGTAACTCTCCTTGGCTGGGGTTTGTGTGTGTGTGTGTGAGTTTGTGTCTCATACAATCCTGCCTCAACCAGTCACATTTTGCTAAAAACGGTCTCTGTGATTTCACACTCAAGAACTCTGGTCACCTCACTGAGGTTCTGGGGAAATGGAGGTTTCCCTCTTGTCGGAACGACTGTGTCCAATGTGGCTTTTATCTCCCCAGACCTCGTCTCCAAGTCAGACATCCTTCCATTGTTCTCCCCGAAAGCACGTGTGGCTGACTCACAGTCCACTCATTTTTGGAGAAACTTTCCCGGAACGTCTAGCTGAGTCAGTCAGGGAGTATATCTCTCTATACATTACCCATGAAGAGTGAGCAAAATGAATGTAGCACAGTGATGTTTCATCAGTTAGGACTGGACGGAGCTGCAAACCCAGTGTTTAAGAAACATACGGCGGCTGGGCTCAGTGGCTCAGCCTGTAATCCCAGCACTTTGGGAGGCTGAGGCACGTGGATTGCCTGAGCCTGCGGGTTCGAGACCCGTCCAGGCAACTTGGTGACACCTCATCTCTACAATACATCAAAAATTAGCCAGGCGTGGTAGCGCGCGCCTGTAGTTCCAGCCATTTGGAAGGCTGAGGCGGAAGAAACACCGGAGCGCAGCAGGTCAACACTGGGGCGACTGTTAGTGTGCCACTGCACT
>NW_007163989.1:0-6648 GCF_000164805.1 Carlito syrichta
TTCTCTCCATCACAATTTTTAGTTAACAAGTGGAACCAAAGTAGACGTTGGTCATTTATGCCCTGACCACCTGCCCCTCCCCTAGCCTTTCCTTCCATCAATGTCTGACTCCAGGGTGGCACCTTTGTTAGACTGCGTGAACTTCCACTGACACCTCCTTATCACCCTAATGCCATAAATGACATCAGGATTCACTCTTGCCTATCAGGTTTTTGTAATTAGTGTTTCTTGCCTGTCACCTATGCTACAGTCACTGTTTTTTTTTCTTAAAAAGAGATGATCTAAATTAGTTTTTTTGATGGCGAAGTTGAAACTCAAAATATAAGAAACAAGTCACCCTTAAATGTAAAGATTCATTTTATTCCAAGAAACGGCAAATTGCTTACCCTGTTTTGTTTTGTTTAGAAATTTTGGTTTATCATGGTTCTTCCACTCCTTTTCTTAATGTGAAAAAACCCTTTTATCTGGAAATAATGTTCCACCTACAGAATAGTTGCAAGAAGCCAAAACGTACAAAAAGAATCCCTTCATACCGTTTACCTAGATTCACCTGATGCTAACATTCTAGCCCGTTTGCTTCGTCCTTTTTTTTAAAGATGTGGGATACAATTCACAATTAGGCATACAAGCGGTCATGGTGCAGGTTTATGCTGGGCCTCCCTTTGGTCCTGACTTTGCCTGATTTAGATCAGGTTCCCTTATTGATGTTATGTGGCCCCATCCTCTCTCCTGGTAGTTTCCAGCTGCTGCCAATCCCTTTCTTATAGTATTATGGCAAATGTCCAGGGGCCTCTTTGAGTGAGAACATAACTTGTATCTTTTCCTAAGTGCAAATCACAGAAGATTTTAGTCAACCCTTTTAAGTCGGAGGTGGCCAATTGTAGAGCGTATGTTCATTCTGTAAGAAACCGCCTCTTTTTAAAATGCCTAACATCAGGAAAGTCTCATCTTCTCCTGTGGTTTCACTCAGCAGCTGCAGTAGTACAAGCCGTGCACTCAAGCAGGATCACAAACTCACTTGCTGATTTGTAGCAATCCCTCAGTGTGATTGGAATCCTCCATGTCCCGGATTGTTATGTAAGCCTTCCCAGTCTGAGAAGGACACTTTCCGAGTTCCCACAGGCACAGAGAATGCTCTTTAGTCTAGAGGGACTCACGTTCTAGTCCTCAGGATTGCAAGTGGTGTCTTAGGTTGTGCTTCTCCTGTTTGCATAGATCGTTCTTCTTTTCCTCTGATAACACTTGGGAACCTCCCCGTGGATGATTCCCTGAGGCTTCATAGCAGAAATAGACATGATGTATCTGCAAGACTCACTTCTGTTTTCCATTCAGAGACAAGCGCATGTGAGAGTACACTGGCCCCTGCCGAAGGAAGTGCCCTCGCTCGGGTTTCCCGTCTGCTTCTCCTCCCCTCCCCCGGGCTGTGAGACAGTCCCTAGGCTTGTGAACTTGAACAGGTGCTTGATGACATGAAGTCTTGCAGATAGGAAAATGAAGGTGTCTTGAAATTCGCCGCCACAAAGCCCTGCCTGTGTCCTCATAACGAGGATGCGGTGAACTTTAGAAACAAAAACAGATCTATAAAGGGTGAAAGGTTCATCCTTCTGAAGTCGCTGCCATTTCCCTTCCAGTCCACAATGTCAACCGTGATCCTAACATTTATCGCTGAAAAGAGCACATTTCAGAGTACTTCCATGCATTTGACCCCCACACTACTTGTCCCCATGCCCAAGGGGTCCCTGGGCCCTTGGTGCCGTTCATACCAACAGAAGGAGAACAGGTTTGGCAGAGTAGAGACTTTAGCCTTTGGTAAATCATGGAGGAAGGGAACCCCTGCTCAAAGCACCTTCTCTCTGGGGTAAAAGGGGCTTTACAGGCTCTAGGGGCAGGTGGGTGGAGACCGAGGTGGGGATTCCTGGGGAAGATAGCTGTTTTCTTCCAGGAGGGGCTGGAGAGTTTTCTTTTGGCACCTGGCACCTTTTGATCCTGGAAAGGTACATTTCTCCCTTCTGGGTGGAGAATTTAGGAAGTGGCAAGAAGTCAGGCCATGGCCTGCACCGAGGCAGGGATTCAGGAAAAGGAGCTCACCCTGTGGCTGGCTCCGCAGGGCTGCCATCTGGCCTTTTTACCGGGAAGCAAGTTCATCTGCAAATCTGCCCTTGAATTAGTGTTATAAGTGTTGTAGGTGCTGTGGCTATGTCCTGCCACTCCCTAGGATTGGAAAATTGAGGACTGAGATGTCTAGAAGGGCCTAAAATGCTTCCTCACCATCGGAGATATTCTACGGAACCTGTCACAGTTTCTGAAGCTGCTCCCAGTACATTAAGCTCACAAAACAGCCTTGGAAGCAGGACCATAGTCTTATCATGACAGCTTCCAAGGATGCATGGCTCCTGAGAACATGTTCGTCCTGGTCCTTTGTTAAAAGCCTGCCTCTCTTGTGTTTCATGCTAGACTTCAGGAAACAGCTGAGTCACCAGTAACTCTCCTTGGCTGGGGTTTGTGTGTGTGTGTGTGTGAGTTTGTGTCTCATACAATCCTGCCTCAACCAGTCACATTTTGCTAAAAATGGTCTCTGTGATTTCACACTCAAGAACTCTGGTCACCTCACTGAGGTTCTGGGGAAATGGAGGCTTCCCTCTTGTCGGAACGACTGTGTCCAATGTGGCTTTTATCTCCCCAGACCTCTTCTCCAAGTCAGACATCCTTCCATTGTTCTCCCCGAAAGCACGTGTGGCTGACTCACAGTCCACTCATTTTTGGAGAAACTTTCCCGGAACGTCTAGCTGAGTCAGTCAGGGAGTATATCTCTCTATACATTACCCATGAAGAGTGAGCAAAATGAATGTAGCACAGTGATGTTTCATCAGTAGGACTGGACGGAGCTGCAAACCCAGTGTTTAAGAAACATACGGCGGCTGGGCTCAGTGGCTCAGCCTGTAATCCCAGCACTTTGGGAGGCTGAGGCACGTGGATTGCCTGAGCCTGCGGGTTCGAGACCCGCCCAGGCAACTTGGTGACACCTCATCTCTACAATACATCAAAAATTAGCCAGGCGTGGTAGCGCGCGCCTGTAGTTCCAGCCATTTGGAAGGCTGAGGCGGAAGAAACGCCGGAGCACAGCAGGTCAACACTGGGGCGGCTGTTAGTGTGCCACTGCACTCCAGCCTGAGCAACAGAGTGAGATTCCAACTGTAAAAAGAAGAGAGAAAAGAAAAGGAAAAAGAGAAAATGTTTAAAAAATTACAGAACAAAAACAAACAAACCACCACCAACAACAAAAACAAGCAATGTCCTGGACTCAGTGGCTCACGCCCGTAATACCAGCACCTAGGGAGGCCGAGGCAGGAGGATTGATTGCCTGAGCCCAGCGGTTCGAGACCAGCCTGGGCAACTTGATGAGATCTCATCGCTACAATAAATTTTAAAAATTAGCCAGGCATGGTGGCATGTACCTGTCGTTCCAGCAAATCGGGAGGCTGAGTTGGGAGGATGGCCTGTGCCCAGGAGGTTGAGCCGCAATCAGGCCACTGTACTCCAGCCTGGGCAACAGAGAGAGACTCCAACTCAAGAAACACACACACACACACACACACACACACACACACACACACACACAAAGCAACGTGAGCAGAAATCTTAAAGTTGCGATTGGATCACGTGAGAGGAAAATGATCAGGGGCTTGAATTTCCTCTCGCCTCCGCACTGGAGGCCCCAACTGAGGAATGCGTCGCCCCATATCTGATGCAGCTGTGGCCATAGCAGCTCTGATGTCACCAATGCCAAGGTCATCAGTCATCAGATAAAGCCTGTTTGGCCACGGGTCTCATATGTCATGGCAGGTCTGGGGGGCCAGCCCCCGCAGAGAGTTTTAGGGGGTCCCTTGTAAGGTGGGGCAGCGTCGGCGATTATTCTGGAAAGAGAAAGAGAAAGAGAGAGAAGAGGGGAGAAAGAAAGAGACCGGACTCCTGCTCAAGTGACCAGAAGCCGTTTAGTGGGTGTAATCCCAGGGCTTTTATCCCCAAACTCCTGAAAGTTATCATCACGGGAACTCCTGCTGCTATGGTTACACAAAAGGTAGCACGTGTCTTTCCCATGAACAGGTCCAGGTGCACACAGGACACCCCCCACTCTCAAGCAGATGTATTTTTCAAACATAAGGAAAAACCTGAAGTTCTTATCCAGTTTCTATGTACCCTTAATTGTTTATAGCTACATAACATCGTTCCATGCTTACACCTAAAACCAACATAATGATGTATTGCCTTTTACTATTCTATGCTATTTCAAACTGGTTTCTATAAAACAATTGGTGCTATAGTTACTCTCTCTCCTAGCACTAGCCAGCCTAATACAAACTTCACTGGCCCCCCTAAATCAAACTGAACTAACCACACTTCTATAATAAAATGGTTACTTAATTTTTCTTAATCTATATAAACTATTTTCTAAAATCTGTATCTATAAATTTCTAAAGGTCGCATCAAGAGAACCTCTGACCTGTACTAAGTCTCCTCAACGTGACTCAAAGTCAAACTTAAATTGTGATAAAGCAAAAGACCATAAGCCGTGGGGAATGGGAACAATAGACTCCTCGGTTAGCTGTGTACGTTCCGGTCTCTGAGTTTTCTGTTAGAGCCAACTGGAGCTTTTCTTGGTAGTTTGTGCCAAATGGAAAAGGAGGGAGAGAATGGGTCAACAGCTCCCGAACACATCCTAGCGGTCTCGGGGTCTACGGCCCTTCCTGATCCCTAACGCTCAGTGGGCCTCTGTGGCCGGCTCCCAACATGCAGGCAGGTGGTGTCAAATCCAGCAACGCCGCAAAGGGCACTGCCTGGGAAGTCTTGACATACAAGCTACTGAGAAACATGGGACACTCTGTTCCATCTCATTCAAGACTGGAAGATGCAGCATGTCCCAGGCCCCCCCACCACATTACACCCTGGGGAGGCTGCTGTCCAAAGACTGGGGGAAGGGACGTTAGAAATGCAGGCTGGGGGGATGGGAACGAGCCTGTTGGTAGGAAGGAGAGTTTCTTAGAGAGTCATGGGGGAAGGGGGTCCGGGAGATGTGCCTTAGTGTGTGTGAGTGAGGAGGGCATAGGCACGCTCTGGAGGAGGCGGTGTTAGGGATGCCCTCCTCCCAAGCCCCCTCCAACGAAGAAGGAGACCACAATCCCTCTCCTAGACCCTCCCAACTCCTCCTCTCCCACCCCCAGGCCTCAGTGGGGATTGGCATCCCTGGCTCCCTTGAACCTGGGGGCGGGCACAGCACATCCCCTCCCCACCCCACGGTGGGTCCTGCCTCCCTGGAGCCCAGGACTTTGTGCCCAGCTCCCTAAACCCGAGTCCACGAGTGACAAGGGCTCTGCCCATCCAGGTTCGGGATCCCGTCGTGAACCCGCCTCCTCAACCCACTTAATCTCCTGGATCTTGGAAATGGGGTGTTTTTCCGGGTTGGTCTCCTGGAGAGGCTGAGGCCCAGGAAAATCTGACGAGCCAGGGTGAGACCTGGGCACCCCGGGAAGCCATTTCCTCCCTCTCACAAAGGGTCTTCAAACTCACCTCCTGCAGTCAAGCCATTGAGATGCAACCAGTTGCACCCGTCTGGGCGTTTGAAATACCCGTTCAGGATGCTGGGAGGATGCTGGATGTCAGCGAGGCTAGAGGGACCCTTAGAGAAGTACTTTAATGTCGAGTGGGTCTGTGCGGGGGGGAGAATGTGGGGGTGGAGGGAGATGCAGGGGTGTGTGGGGTGTGGGATATGTCCAGGACCTGGCTCCCATCCCTTGCAACTTAGATTTGCATTCTGAATCAGGTGAAACCAGTGTTTCCCAAAGGCCTGTGAGGTGGGGTGGGCTGCCCCAAATCCTTCGGTGTGTGTGTGTTGACAACAGAGTCAGAGAGCACAACTACTGTCCCAGCTACTCAAGAGGCCAAGACGGGAGGATGACTTGAGGTCAGGGGTTTCAGAACAGCTGGGACAGTGTAGCAAGACATTATCTGCGTCAAAAAAATAAAAAAATGCATCACATGTGGGGCATGTGCCTGTAGTCCCAGCCACTTGGGCGGCTGAGGCAGGAGGATCATTTGAGCCCAAGAGTTGGAGCCTACAGTAAGCTATGATTGCAGCCCTGCACTCCAGCCTGGGTGACAGAGTGAGACTGTCTCTAATTCAGAGAGACAGAGAAGCCCCGAACTACACTCACTCACTTAGAGTCTCTAGACAGAAAGAAGCTACCCCAGAGTCACCTGGGGTGGGGGGCCGGATTAGAGTGTGGAGGGAGCTGGCTTACAGTGCGGAGGGGGTTTCTTGTCCAAGAGAGTAGAGTCAGGCGGCCCAGCCTCTAAATTCGTTGACTTGGAATCTCTCACAACGGTGCTGGGAATTCTGTGTAGAAACAAGGCCTTTGCCTTTTATTTGGCACGTGCTGTGAATCCTTGGGCTTTGTTTATTGCCTCTGTGACAGCCCGGCCGCTTTAGGGGTGCTTTGGTCAACGAGAGCTTCCCAAGTGGGATGCTCTGCCGAGACACTCTCTCAGAGGCGGGGAAGGCCAAGCTGAGGCCCACAGGACAGGGCAGAGGACAGCCCAGAATACTCTGGGTAGAGGTGGATCAAGGATGGGTGAGCAGTTGGTCCTTGGATC
>NW_007163990.1:0-346 GCF_000164805.1 Carlito syrichta
CCTAGCTAGCCTGCTGTCTAGCCAGCTGACTTAACTAGGTGACTTATGTAGCTAGCCAGCTGGATAGCAGGCTGAACTAACTGCCTAGCTACATAGCAAGACAGATGGACAGCCAGCTGAGTTAACTACCTAGCTAACTACGTAGCCCGCTGGTTTGTCAGCTGACTTAACTACCTAGCTACATACCTAAGCAGCTGGCTAGTGAGCTGATTTTAATAGGTTACTTAACTAGCTAGCTAACTGGCTACCCAGATGACTTAAATGCAAGTTACCCAGCTAGGCAGCTGGCTAGCCTGCTGACTAAGCTTGCTGACTTATCTAGCTAGAAATCTGACTTAACAGGCTG
>NW_007163991.1:0-786 GCF_000164805.1 Carlito syrichta
AGTGACTAAACTAACTGACTAAACTGGTTATCCAGAGGGCTAGCCAGCTGACTTAACTAGCGCTCTAGCTCTCTAGCCACCTGGTTAGCCAGCTGACTTAACTAGCTCATAAATTAGCTAGCCAGCTGGCTAGACAACTGACTTAACTAGGTCACTAACTATCCAGCCAACTCTCTAGCTAGCTGGCTTAACTAGCTATATAAACTATCTGGCCTTGTTTCTAGCCAGATGAATTAACTAGCTTGCTACATAGCTAGCCAGCTGGCTATCCAGCTGAATTAACTAGGTGACTTATCTAGCTAGCCACTTGTGTAACCAGCTGACTTAAAGAGTAGGCTACCTAGCTAGCCAGCTGGCTCATCAGCTGACTTAACTAGGTGACATAACTAGTTAGCCAGCTGGCTAGACAGCTGACATAACAAGCTAGCTACATAGCTAGCAAGCTGGCTAGCTAGCTGACTTAACTAGCTCTCTACCTCTCTAGTCACAGGGGAAGCAAGCTGACTTAACTAACTGTCTTTATTAGCCGGACAGCTGGCTAGGCAACTGACTTAACTATGTCACTACATAGCCAGATAACTGGCTAACCAGCTGACTTAACTAGCTGTCTTAACTAGCTATCCTGCTTTCTAGTCAGTTGAATTAACTAGCTTGCTACATAGCTAGGCAGCTGGTTATCCAACTGAATTAACTAGGTGACTTATCTAGATAGACAGCTTGCTATCCAGCTGACTTAACTAGGAAGCTCCCTAGCTAGCCAGCTGGCTAGTCAGCTGACTTAACTAT
>NW_007163992.1:0-866 GCF_000164805.1 Carlito syrichta
AGCTCTCTAGCCACCTGGTTAGCCAGCTGACTTAACTAGCTCATAAATTAGCTAGCCAGCTGGCTAGACAACTGACTTAACTAGGTCACTAACTATCCAGCTAACTCTCTAGCTAGCTGGCTTAACTAGCTATATAAACTATCTGGCCTTGTTTCTAGCCAGATGAATTAACTAGCTTGCTACATAGCTAGCCAGCTGGCTATCCAGCTGAATTAACTAGGTGACTTATCTAGCTAGCCACTTGTGTAGCCAGCTGACTTAAAGAGTAGGCTACCTAGCTAGCCAGCTGGCTCATCAGCTGACTTAACTAGGTGACATAACTAGTTAGCCAGCTGGCTAGACAGCTGACATAACAAGCTACCTACATAGCTAGCAAGCTGGCTAGCTAGCTGACTTAACTAGCTCTCTACCTCTCTAGTCACAGGGGAAGCAAACTGACTTAACTAACTGTCTTTATTAGCCGGACAGCTGGCTAGGCAACTGACTTAACTATGTCACTACATAGCCAGATAACTGGCTAACCAGCTGACTTAACTAGCTGTCTTAACTAGCTGTCCTGCTTTCTAGTCAGTTGAATTAACTAGCTTGTTACATAGCTAGGCAGCTGGTTATCCAACTGAATTAACTAGGTGACTTATCTAGATAGACAGCTTGCTATCCAGCTGACTTAACTAGGAAGCTCCCTAGCTAGCCAGCTGGCTAGTCAGCTGACTTAACTATGTGACTTAACTAGCTAGCCAGCTGACTAGACAGCTGACATAACTAACTAACTACCTAGCTAGCCAGCTGGCTATCCAGATGACTTAATTGCCTAGCTTCGTAGCTATCCAGCAGGCTAGCCAGCTGACTGAACTAGCTGACTTCAC
>NW_007163993.1:0-822 GCF_000164805.1 Carlito syrichta
CAAAAAGAGATTACATTCAAGAACAATTTGATCTCTAATAGACTGATATGGATAAGAACAGCTTCTTCAGTTTCAAAACTTAATCTAAGTATTCATTAAATAAAAACATACAATGGGTAGGGTTCGGTGGCTCAGCCTGTAATCTCAGAACTTTGGGAGGCCGCGGTGAGTGGATTGCCTGAGCCCAAGTGTTGAAGACCCTCCTGGGCAACTTGGCGAGACCTCATCTCTACAGCAAATCAAAAAAATTAGCTGGGCATGGTAGCGCATGCCTGTAGTTCCAGCTATTTGGAAGACTGAGGGGTAATGATCGCCGGAGACAAGCAGGTTGAGGCTGCAGTGGATGGGAGTGTGCCACTGCACTCCAGTCTGTGTGACAGAGTGAGACTCCAACTCAAAAAAAAAAAAAAATATACAACGTATGCCTTCAGAAACCAAATATCTTTTGTCTGGTGCCTAGGAAAATACCTCTATACTATATCAGCTTACACTTAGGGCCTTTAAGTATTGATATTATATAGATGCATCAAGATATTAATGGTCTGGCCTCATTTTTTCCTTAATATGTAAATGGTATGACAACTGGTTTCTAATACTGTTGATTTTTTTTGTCATTCATTCCAGTGGCATAAAAAGTTATCTTGAGCATCCAGCTCAGATGGGACTTACAATAATTCTCACTGTGAGCCACAAGAAACCTCTCCAATTAGACCTTTCAATGCATATTACATATGAGTGTTCCTCAGCATCTATGGAAAACTAGAGTTGACTGCTGCTCACCTAGTATATAAGGGTCTATCATAGCTATAATGTAGCAAAAGC
>NW_007163994.1:0-494 GCF_000164805.1 Carlito syrichta
TTGAGAACCAAAATATAGAACTAACCCAAACTGTTAAAAACACAGAAAACAAGCTCAAAAAGACGGAACAAAACCTTCAAAAGATGAGCGATTACTTCAAGAGACAGAACCTAAGAGTAATTGGCCTTCCTGAGGCAGAAAGAGAGACAGAGACCACACTGGAACAAACTTTCCATGAGATTATTCAAGAAAACTTCCCTCATCTAATCAGTGATGCAGAAATTCAGAGAACCCCTGCAAGACAACAAATGAGAAGACTAACTCCTAGACACATAATAATTCGCCTAAACAAAGTAGGTATAAAAGAAAAAATCCTGCCGGGCTTGGTGGCTCAGCCTGTAATCCCACGCCTTTGGGAGGCTGAGGTGAGTGGATTGCCTGAGCCCACGGGTTCAAGACCCACCTGGGCAGGCGAGACCTCATCTCTACAATAAATCAAAAAAATTATCTGGGCGTGGTAGCACGCGCCTGTAGTTCCAGCTACTTGGAAGTCG
>NW_007163995.1:0-518 GCF_000164805.1 Carlito syrichta
CTAGCTGAAATAAATAGCGAGCCAGTTGGTTACCCATCTGACATAACTAGCTTTTTAACTAACTACCCAATTGGCTAGACAACTGAATTAACTAGCTGAGTTAACTAGCTAACCAGCTGGTTACCCAGCTAACTAAACAAGTGGACATAACTAGCTGGCCAGCTGGCTAGCCAGCTGAATTAACTTCCTAGTTCCTAGCTAGCTGGCAGCCTAGCCAGCTGACTTATCTGGCTGAATTAATGAAGTAGCCAGCTGGCAAGCCAGTAGACTTAACTAGCTATCTACCTATCTAGACAGCTGAAGAGTTAGCTGACTTAACTAGCTGAAATAACTAGATAGCCTGATGGGTAGTAAGCTGAATTAACTAGCTACCAACCTACATAGCCCTCTGGCTTGCCAGCTGACTTAACCTCAAAACTACCTAGCTTACCTGTTGGCCAGTAAGCTGACTCAACTCAGTGACTTAACTAGCTAGCCAGCTGGCTAGCCAGCTGACATAAATACCTAGCTTCACTCCT
>NW_007163996.1:0-652 GCF_000164805.1 Carlito syrichta
CTTCACCCAGCCACATTACTCCCTTCCTCTCCTGTCGACATCCCAATACATGAGTGCGTCGAAGTCCTCGAGTCCCTACTCCCCTGTCCAGTACACATTCAGGAAGGACCTTAATCTGCGCCCTCCTATGTTTGGTTCACAGATGGAAGCTCATATATACATGAGGGGTCTCCGATGGCAGGATACGCCATCACCTCTGCCACTGACGTCATCGAGGCTAATCCCCTCCTGCCCAACACCACTAACCAACAAGCAGAACTCACAGCAGTCACTCGAGCATTCCAACTGGTGGCAGGACACTCTGTCGCCACTCTGTCGCTTTATACCGACTCCAAATATGTCTTTCACATTTTGGTTTCACACTCAGCTATCTGACAAGAACGGGGATTGTTAACCACCAAAGGGTTGGCCATCGTAAATGCTAGGCTCACTTCCGACCTCCTTCAAGCCTCTTTGCTCCTCACAGCCATAGGAATCTCACACTGTAAAGCCCACCAGGTTGATTCATCTTTTATCACCCAAGGGAACTCGTGGGCCGACAGAGCAGCTCGCCAAGCAACCCTAAAACCCCTTCCTACCATACTCGTTAACACCCCAACCCCACCAGCCGAACATACAAGTGAAGTCCCACAATTGTCCAATCTCATTCCCT
>NW_007163997.1:0-344 GCF_000164805.1 Carlito syrichta
CCATACTCGTTAACACCCCCTCCCCACCAGCCGAACATACAAGTGAAGTCCCACAATTGTTCAATCTCATTCCCTACCTACACTCAGTTTTCCACCCAAACCCAGCGGCTCTCACTTCATTTCTTAAAACTTTCTTCCACCTTACTCCTGAACATACAAAACTCATACACACCCTTTCCTCTCAATGCTCTACTTGCCCCTGAATGAATCCCCCCCTAAAGCCCGGAATGTTCCCCACTCACCAGGCTAGGGGAGAACTCCCTGGGTCAGACTGGCAAGTGGACTTCACCATCATGCCCCCCGTCTGTAACATCAAATACCTTCTGGTCCTGGTTGATACCTTC
>NW_007163998.1:0-977 GCF_000164805.1 Carlito syrichta
CTGGTTGAGTCAGCTAGCTAGCCCATTAGATAACGAGTTAATTCAGATGATTAAATCAGCTAGCTACCATATTAGATAACAAGTAACCTAACTACATAGCCATCTGGTTAAGTCAGCTAGTTAGCTAGGCAACTAACTATTTAAGACAGCTTGTAAGTTAGGTAGCTAGGTATTTAGCTAACTTTTCATGTCAGCTGGCTAGCTAGGTAGCTTGCTAGTTAGCTAACAATTTAAGTCATCTAACTAGCTAGGTAGTTAGCTAATTAAGTCAGTTAGTTAAATCAGCTGGCTAGCCAGCTGGCTAGCTAGGTAGCAAGCCAGTTAAGTCAGTTGGTTAGCCAGCTGGCTAGCTGGTTAATTAGGCTAGTTAAGAGAGCTGGCAAGTCAACTGGCAATGTAGTTATCTAGCTAGTTAATTCAGCTAGATAGCTACCTGTCTAGTGATGTCAGTGAGTTAAGTCAGCTGGCAAGCCAACTGGGTAGCTGGTTAAGTCAGCTAGCTTAGTCAGCTGTCTAGCCAGCTGGCTAGGTAGATAGCTAGCTATATAAGTCAGCTTGTTAGCCAGCAGGCTTGCTGTTCCAGACAGCTAGTTAAGTCAGTACACTTGCCACCTGGCTAGGTAGGTATCTAGCTAGTTAAGTGAGCTGTCTTTAGCTTGCTACCTATATTCAGCTAGGTAAATCAGCTGGCTAGCCAGGTGTCTAGATTGGTAGCCAGCTATTTAAGGCAGCTGGCTAGTCAGCTGACTTGCTGGATAAATCAGCTAGTTAAGTCACCTGGAAACCAGCTGGCTAGCTAATTAAGTCAGTAAGCTATCCACCTGGTTAGCTAGTTAAAAAGTTAGTTAAGTCAGATGGCTAGCCATCTGGCTAGCTATTTATTTCATCTAGTTAAGTCAGCTGGCTAGCAAGGATGTTAGTTATGTAAGTCAGTTAGTCATGTCAGCTAGCTAGCTAGTTAAGTCAGCTAGTTAAGG
>NW_007163999.1:0-444 GCF_000164805.1 Carlito syrichta
CAGCTGACTAAACTAGCTGACTTAACCAGATGGCCAGCTGGATAGCCAGCTGACTTAATTTTCTAACTGCCTAATAAGTCAACAGCCTAGCCAGCTGATATAACTAGCTGACATAAGTAGATAGCCTAATGGCTAGTAGACTGACTTAGCTAGATTGCTACCTCGATAGGCAGCATGCTAGTCAGTTGATTTAACTAACTGACTTAACTAGCTAGCCAGCTGACTTATCTAACTGACTTAACTAGTTAGCTACCTAGCTAGCCTGCTGAATTACCTAGCTGATTTAACTAGCTAGCTAGCTAGCTAACCAACTGGCTGGCCAACTGACTTAACTAGCTGACTAAACCAGCTAGCCAGCTGACTTATCTAGCTGACTTAACTAGCTAGCTACCTAGCTAGCCTGCTGAATTACCTAGCTGATTTAACTAGCTAGCTAGCTAGCTA
>NW_007164000.1:0-532 GCF_000164805.1 Carlito syrichta
TTGTATGGAAACAACTTGAAAAACCTTAAGGAAAAGGAGGACTTTCTGACATCACACAACCTGCCTAGGTTGAAACAAGAAGAAATTGAGACCCTAAATAGACCAATAACAATCAAGGAAATTGACTACATAATAAGAAAACTACCTACAAAAAAAAGCCCTTGTCCAGATGGTTTTCCAGCAGAATTCTACAAGACATTTAAGGAGGAGCTGATACCAATCCTACTAAAGGTATTCCAGGCAATTGAAAAAGATGGAACTCTCCCCAAATCATTTTACGAAGCTAACATCACATTGATACCCAAGCCAGGTAAAGACCCAGCAAAGAAAGAGAACTACAGGCCAATATATTTGATGAACATAGATGCTAAAATTCTCAACAAGATCCTAGCAAACCAGATTCAACAACACATCTCCAAAATCATCCATCATGACCAAGTAGACTTCATCCCTGGGATGCAAGGCTGGTTCTACATTCGTAAAACCATAAATGTAATTAAATACATCAACAGATGTAAAAACAAAAAGCACA
>NW_007164001.1:0-842 GCF_000164805.1 Carlito syrichta
TCATATTCTTCTCCCTTCAGAGTTTCAACCTTACTTAATATTTCAAAAATTCTACCAATAATTCTTTTCTCTAGTTCTTTAGTACTCTTTTTCCAGTACTCTGCTTCTTTTCTCTGTGGTCTTTCACCATTTCCCACTTCTCTCTATCCCAAGAACTTCCATTCACTTTAGTACTTTCTCTTCCAAACACTATCTGCCTGATGGTAGAGTGCACAATATTCTGAACATAAAAGATCTTTTAAGTCTTGGTGCCACACAGCTATGTGAGCAGACTCAGTCAGTACTTTTCTCCCACTCAACTTCTCAAGAGTGTTAATCTAATATTGTTGAACTTCTTTCTGTGTTTAGACCAATGATTCTTGATGGTCAAGAATGAGTGAGGATATAGAATAGTCTTCTTCAAGGGAAGACATCTCAGTATTTGCTAAACTACACATTACCTACCAAATTTAATCCTTATTCTGATATGTGTCTGTTTTTCCTTACCCTGGGAAAGAGGTAGTCCCTAACAACACAGTGGTTGAGAGTGAGTAAATGATCCTTTAGAATAATGGAGAAGAAAAAAATGACAAATGAGTAAAAGCTGTATGTGAACACTCATCAGGAACGGAAAGACTGAGATCAGATTCTACAGGTCTTCTTATGTAATTGAATTGCAGTTAGGGAATATTGAGGTGAGTTGCAAACATCAATAGAGTAAAAGGTGAAGTGATAGAGCGGAACAAGGAATACACTAAGAATTTCAGTTTTCTAGATGAAGTATCTGCTGTTTACTAGATCCTTTACATACATATGTCTTCTTGCAACAACTAGCAAAATCTTATTTTCACTGTACAGAAAAG
>NW_007164002.1:0-696 GCF_000164805.1 Carlito syrichta
GTGCCTGGCCCGGACTTGCACGTTTTGTTGGCAGGTGTGACAAAAAACAACACCCCAAGACGGAGGCCACAGCATCCCGTGTAACCGGGACCACCGTCACCACCACACGTGACTCCAGTGTCTGTGTTCCAGGAAGCGATGAGGTTTTGCTACTTGGCCCAGTCTGGTTTCAAACTCCCGGGGGCCAGTGGTCCCATGCCTTGGCCTCCCAAAGCCACAGTCATATTGTCTTCTGATCCATCGACTTTCGGGAACTCTAGGCCCCAGGTTGGGGCTTCCTTCTCAAATGAAATCTGTTCACAATGATTCCAACTCTACAAAAATGGATGCTCTTCTTTTTTCTCTTTTTTCCTTTTTCTCTTTGAGCCAGAGTCTCAGTCTATCACCCAGGCTGGAGGGTGATGGCTTGCTCCAGGCCACTGCATCCTCGGCCTGCCAGGCTCCATTGAGTCTTTACCCAGTCTTCCAAAGTGGCAGAAAGACAGGCGTGTGCCACCACACCAAGATAATTTGGGATGGAGGGTAAAGACAAGGTCTCACCAAGGTGCCTGGGTGGGTCTTGGCCTGCGAGCTCAGGCCATCCTCTGGCCTCAGCCTTCCAAAATGCTGGGGTGATGAGGCTGAGCCCCCAAGCCCGGCCTCAATCCTTCATCAAAAACCAACCAGAAGTCATGGTGCAGCTGCCCAAGCCTGAAA
>NW_007164003.1:0-710 GCF_000164805.1 Carlito syrichta
TGCTCCTCACAACTCTCCAGATACTGAGGGTGAACATAAGATGAGTAGAAGAAGCAGGGGTTGATAGCTTCCCACAGTTGCCCTGCAACCTGGGATCTTCAGCCTTCCGGACCCTGTCAACATGAAGGTCTCTGAGGCTGGCTTCTGACACAGGGTATTGGGAGGGAGTGGGCCTTGTCGTGGTGCCCTGAGAGGGATTTGGAGGCCAGGTGCGGGGGCCGAGGCAGGAGGATAGTGGGATCCCAGCCGGAGGAAGTCATGGTGGCAAAGAATGGCTTCTGAGCTCTGGCCTGGGTGACAGAGCGGGATTCTGACTCATAATAATAATAGCAACCTCTACCACCAACTCAAACACAGGCCAGGCTCAGGTGCTCAGCCTGGTATCCTGGCCCTTCTGAGGCCCAGGTGAGTGGATGGCTTGAGTCTGCAGGGACTACATCAATGCAGAACATGGACTTGGTGGCTCAGCCATGTGATTCTAGCCACTCAGGTGGCTGATGCAGGAGGATCAACAGAGCCCATCAGGTGGAGTCCGCGGAGGCCGTGAGCATGCCCCACACTCTGGCCTGAGTGACAGAGCGAAATTATGACTCCAAATAATAATAATCATCACCACCGGGTCTGTGGCCACTGCATCCTGTGTAGATGGGATCATGGGCGCCACCATGCGTGATTCTAGTGTTTGCATTCTGTGGATCGTTGCCACATGA
>NW_007164004.1:0-702 GCF_000164805.1 Carlito syrichta
CCTGGTATCCCGGCCCTTCTGAGGCCCAGGTGAGTGGATGGCTTGAGTCTGCAGGGACTACATCAATGCAGAACATGGACTTGGTGGCTCAGCCATGTGATTCTAGCCACTCAGGTGGCTGATGCAGGAGGATCAACAGAGCCCATCAGGTGGAGTCCGCAGAGGCCGTGAGCATGCCCCACACTCTGGCCTGAGTGACAGCACGGAATTATGACTCCAAATAATAATAATCACCACCACCGGGTCTGTGGCCACTGCATCCTGTGTAGATGGGATCATGGGCGCCACCATGCGTGATTCTAGTGTTTGCATTCTGTGGATCGTTGCTACATGACATAGGCTGGTCTTGAACTCCTGGGCTCCAGCGGTTCCCTACCTCAGAAAGCCCAATTGTCTGCTGATTCTCTGTTTTCAGGAACTCTAGGCCCAAGGCTGAGGCCTCCTTCTCCAATAATCTCTCTGATCACGATGAACCCAACTCCATACACAAATGGATGTTCTTCTTTTCTTCCATTTTCTTTTATATTTTTTAGTCAGAGTCTCTCTTTTTTGCCCAGACTGGAGGTTGGTGGCTCACCCCTGGCCAGCAGAACATTGGGTAACCAAGCTCTGGCGACCTGTACCCCACAGGCCTTCTGAGAAGCCAGAATGACAGGTGCGCATCAACACCCCCAGCTCATTTGTAATGGAGCGTAGAGACAA
>NW_007164005.1:0-991 GCF_000164805.1 Carlito syrichta
TCTGTCAGGACAAGAAATAGATTCCTATTATATCAAAAGTTGATTAAGGACAGGCACAGTGGCTCACACCAGTAATCCTAGCATTTGGGGGGCTAAAGTGGGAGGATCACTTGAGCCAAGGAGTTTAAGACCAGCCTAGGCAATATAGTGAGACCTCATCTCTACAAAAAAAAAAAAATCAAAAAATTAGCCAGGTATGGTGGCACATGCCTGTAATCCTAGCTACTCAGGAAGTTGAGTCAGAAGGATTGCCAGAAACCAGGAGGTCCAGGCTGTAATTAATCAGCATCATGCCACTAAACTCCACCTCAGGAGACAGAGTGACTCCCAACTCAATTTTTAAAAATTAATTCTTGCTACATAAGATTTAGCAAACATTGTAGAGCAATGTTGTCAGGATTTGTTTGAGGTTATATACCCCAGAGCAGTCTGTTGTATGGTTGTTAGTTTCCAAAACAAACTTGAGGCACATTTTTGCATGAACTAGAGGCACATTTTTGCATGAACAAGGTGTTTTACTCGTACAACCTCTTCAGAGTTATGTACAAATAGTTTAACAAGTTGACCATCCTGTCCCCAGATGAAAAAGAAGTTGCAAATCTCACAAAGACTGTATGTCCAGTGAATACACTGTACACATGACCAGAAATAACCATCTTTGTTGGCTGAGATTAAAGCCACACACATTGTAAATGCTGTTGTATAAACTCACTACAGAGTAAGTGGCTATGTTTCTTTCTCTTTTTTTTAAATGTGGGGTACAATTCAGAGTTAGGTATACATATGTTCACTATGCAGTTACCCTTGTTGATGAGGTATGCCCCCTCCTCCCCAGGAGTTTCCCACTACTGCCAATTCCACCCCTCCCTTCCCTGGCAGTTTCCCACTACTACCAGTCCCTTTTCTTATTGTATTATGATAATTGTTCAAGGTCCGCTTATGAATGAGGACATGTGGCACTCAGTTATTTGTTTATGTGATATATCACTCA
>NW_007164006.1:0-693 GCF_000164805.1 Carlito syrichta
GTTATGTACAAATAGTTTAACAAGTTGACCATCCTGTCCCCAGATGAAAAAGAAGTTGCAAATCTCACAAAGACTGTATGTCCAGTGAATACACTGTACACATGACCAGAAATAACCATCTTTGTTGGCTGAGATTAAAGCCACACACATTGTAAATGCTGTTGTATAAACTCACTACAGAGTAAGTGGCTATGTTTCTTTCTCTTTTTTTTAAATGTGGGGTACAATTCAGAGTTAGGTATACATATGTTCACTATGCAGTTACCCTTGTTGATGAGGTATGCCCCCTCCTCCCCAGGAGTTTCCCACTACTGCCAATTCCACCCCTCCCTTCCCTGGCAGTTTCCCACTACTACCAGTCCCTTTCTTATTGTATTATGATAATTGTTCAAGGTCCGCTTATGAATGAGGACATGTGGCACTCAGTTATTTGTTTATGTGATATATCACTCAGTATTATAGACTCTAAGTCTATCTAAGTTACTGCGAAGTTCATAATTTTGTCCTTCTTTATGGTCGAGTAATATTCCAACATGTATATGTACCATAATTTTTTATCCAGTCCTCTTTTGATGAGCAGCATGATTGGTTCCATTTTTTTTGCTATTGTAAACAATTCTGCAATAAACATGCCTATGCAGCTATCTTTTTCATAGAGTGATTTGAGTTCCTCTGGGTATATTCCCAAAAGGG
>NW_007164007.1:0-759 GCF_000164805.1 Carlito syrichta
CTGTGATCACAGGTTTTCCATTGGTTGACATCCTGTTCTTCCTTCTGGTCTTGAACTATGGGGCAGAGTTGATCCTTCCCCCGAGGCTTGCTGTTACCCAAGGTTTTCTAGGTTTTGCTTGGGGCGAGGTGTTGGCTTGCTATGGTGTTAAGCCTTGTCTCCAGTACCCAGGCTCCAGTCATCTTCCTTTTTCGACCTTCCTGAGTGCCGAGGAGACAGACATTAGTGTCCCAGCCATCCCATGACACCAAAGGTTTGAGACTCATGCCCGCCCTTCCTTTCACCAAGGCACCCCATGGGAGGGGCTCCCTCCATGATGGGGTCTACTGGCAAATCCAGCCACCCTCCTGGGATCCCAGGTCATTGAAGGGAACGGGCCTTGCTATGGTCCCCTAGAGTGGTGTGGAGACCAGGTGCAGGGGATCACGTCTGTCATTCCAGCACTCTGGTAGACCAAGGCAAGAGAATGACTGAGCTCCTATGTTTGAGACCAGCCCGGGCAACTTTGCGAGACCTCATCTCTACATTAGCCAAAAAATGAGCAGAGCTTCTTGGCACAGGTCATTCAATCTGGCCACTTGCAAGGCTGTGGCCCAGCCGGTGGAGGCCACAGTGGCCCAGAGTGGGCCCCAACTCTACGGTCTGGTCAACAGAGCAAGACTCTGACTCAGACTAATAATCCAACCACCAACACAAACACAGGCCAGGCTCTGGGGTTCATCCTTGCATACTGGCCCGTTGGAAGCCCAGGAGAGTTGA
>NW_007164008.1:0-792 GCF_000164805.1 Carlito syrichta
CCACCACCTCTCCCACACAGCATGAGGAGTCACCCTCTGGAATGGGATAGGAAATTGCACTTACTGGCCTGTCATTTGCAGCAGATTTCAAAGGTGGCCACTGGGCACATACATCCTGCACCTACAGCCACATGTCCCAGAATGTCTGCCTCCACCCCCCACATTTATGCCCCACAGGAAAGATGTGTGTTAGCTCATGGAACAGATGGTCCTGAGCTAGTGCAGCCATTGGGCACAGAACGATTAAGGCAATCTGGCAATGCCGCTACCAGTCCAGGTTCTTGTCGCTGTGTATTCCACCTTCTGGTATGTGGAGGGGACCTTCCTCTCATGATCACACCATTGTTCCCCGCCCACACAGACATTTCCTTGGGGAGCCGTGGACTCCCATGCAAGTGGGAGGCATCTTTTGTGTTGCCAATGTCTCCATATTCTGGTTTGGGGTGCAGGGACATGATCATCACTCCCAGGGCCTCAACCTCGGGACTCAAGTGGTCCTCCTGCCTTGGTCCCTGAGCAGCTGGGACTCCGTGGGCCATCATGCCTCAACCGAATTTGGGGACATTTCACTGAGATAAAGTCTAGCCACGTTGCCCAGGCTGCTCTCTGACCCCTTGTCTCAGGCAGCCTTGGCATGGAGATGATGGCCTTGAATCACAGTGCCCGGCTTCAACTCGTACATTATGTCTCGGTGGTTGATGCCAAAGAAAGTCCTGAGACAGAGGCCACCACATCCTGTGTAGCCAGAATTGTGGGCGCATCCATGAGCGACTCAGTGTTCACGTTCTGGGG
>NW_007164009.1:0-804 GCF_000164805.1 Carlito syrichta
GGCAGGACGAAAGAAAGGCTGCTGCTGACACAATGAAAAAACTAAAACTTCATGCTAAGGCCAAGATAGCTTCTCTGAATAGACAAATAGAACAAATGAAGGCACATGGAGGGACTACTCTGATTACAGAACCTCAGTCAGAGGAGAAACTCTCTAAGGTATGGTGACCGATGTAGCAGATCTTCACTAATCACAAACCTATGATACTGAAATGGCACATTGTTAAATAAGGCTTTTTCTTATGGAGCTTATAGTCCAGCTGGACTATAGACCACACACCGGGTGACTAAAAGGTCTGCAGAACACATGGATACAAAATGCCTGTTGTGACTTTCATGAAATTTAAAAAAGTTCACAGGAAGAGATAAGTTCTCAAATGAGGATTATTTCTCACCTCTTAATGTGAGATTAGGAGAGACACATACGTTTTTGTTTTTTTTTTTCTTGAGTTGGAGTCTCACTCCGTCACCCAGACTGGAGTGCAGTGGCTGCCCCCGGCCACCGCAGCCTCGACCCGCTGGGCTCCAGCGATCCTTCCGCCTTAGCCTTTCAAGTAGCTGGAATTACAGGCGTGTGCTACCATGCCCAGCTGATGACACATACCTTTTGGAGGTATTTCATCCTTGGTTAGAAGATCAAGCTAGATGAATAAAAATAGACTATTGAATTAGATGCTCTCTGACGTCTCTTTCAGTTCTGAAACCATGTGATTTATTAACTTAATATGAAATGCTCTATGTCCTCAAATGGCCACATAGTGGTGAACTAAAGTTTCATAAATTGTGGAATGAGTCAGCTGGATTA
>NW_007164010.1:0-801 GCF_000164805.1 Carlito syrichta
CATGGAGGGACTGCTCTGATTACAGAACATCAGTCAGAGGAGAAACTCTCTAAGGTATGGTGACCGAGGTAGCAGATCTTTACTATTCACAAACCTATGATACTGAAATGGCACATTGTTAAATAAGGCTTTTTCTTATGGAGCTTATAGTCCAGGTGGACTATAGACCACACACCGGGTGACTAAAAGGTCTGCAGAACACATGGATACAAAATGCCTGTTGTGACTTTCATGAGATTTAAAAAAGTTCACAGGAAGAGATAAGTTCTCAAATGAGGATTATTTCTCACCTCTTAATGTGAGATTAGGAAACACATACCTTTTTTTTTTTTTTTTCTTGAGTTGAAGTTTCACTCTGTCACCCAGACTGGAGTGCAGTGGCTGCCCCCGGCCACCGCAGCCTCGACCCGCTGGGCTCCAGCGATCCTTCCGCCTCAGCCTTTCAAGTAGCTGGAATTACAGGCGTGTGCTACCATGCCCAGCTGATGACACATACCTTTTGGAGGTATTTCATCCTTGGTTAGAAGATCAAGCTAGATGAACAAAAAAAGACTATTGAATTAGAGGCTCTCTGACGTCTCTTTCAGTTCTGAAACCATGTGATTTATTAACTTAATATGAAATACTCTATGTCCTCAAATGGCCACATAGTGGTGGACTAAAGTTTCATACATTGTGGAATGAGTCAGCTGGATTACCTTTGGCTCCCTAGAAAGAAATCCCTCTATGTTTAGACTGTCACCCACAAAAAGTTTAATGCTAGGGATACAGAGGAAAAAAAGAAAGAACGCCCTTTTGAGG
>NW_007164011.1:0-833 GCF_000164805.1 Carlito syrichta
TCTGAAACCATGTGATTTATTAACTTAATATGAAATGCTCTATGTCCTCAAATGGCCACATAGTGGTGGACTAAAGTTTCATACATTGTGGAATGAGTCAGCTGGATTACCTTTGGCTCCCTAGAAAGAAATCCCTCTATGTTTAGACTGTCACCCACAAAAAAGCTTAATGCTAGGGATACAGAGGAGAAAAGAAAGAACGCCCTTTTGAGGGTCACTGTCCCTGTACTCATTTTCATTGTCTTTCCTCTATGGTTAAGCCCCACATATTCACATTCCGTCAGGTACTTAAGAGATCAAGAAGGTTCAGTTTTGTGGAGAGTTTTGTATGAACTCATGCATATCACTTGTCCACTCTATAGTTATAAAGTGGGTCTAGATTTCATCCATAGAAAAGATATCATTTTTTTTCTTAGTTTCATTCTGATTTACTCTTTGGCCTACTTCTATTCTTACTCCAAATGATGTTAGTTCTTAGGAATTGAGTCTGTTTGTTTTGTTGTTGTTGTTGTTTTTTGAGCCAGAGTCTCACTCTCTCACCCAGGTTAGAGGGCAATGTCATGCTCATGGCCCCTGCAGCCTTGTGCTGCAGAGCTGAGGTGATCTTCCCCCTCAGTCTTCCAAGTAGCCCAGCTAATTTTTTGATACATTGAAGGGACGAGGTATCATCAAGTTGCCCCGTCTGAACTCAAACTTGTGGGCTCTGGCAATTCTCTCACCTCGGTTTCCCAAAGTGCTGGATAATTATAGGTTTGAGCCATGGCACCTGGCCTAGGGAAATACAGTTTTGGTCAACTTTCTAGGCACAGTCCTTGGGACCAATAGTCAGCCCC
>NW_007164012.1:0-805 GCF_000164805.1 Carlito syrichta
AAATGGCCACATAGTGGTGGACTAAAGTTTCATACATTGTGGAATGAGTCAGCTGGATTACCTTTGGCTCCCTAGAAAGAAATCCCTCTATGTTTAGACTGTCACCCACAAAAACGCTTAATGCTAGGGATACAGAGGAGAAAAGAAAGAACGCCCTTTTGAGGGTCACTGTCCCTGTACTCATTTTCATTGTCTTTCCTCTATGGTTAAGCCCCACATATTCACATTCCGTCAGGTACTTAAGAGATCAAGAAGGTTCAGTTTTGTGGAGAGTTTTGTATGAACTCATGCATATCACTTGTCCACTCTATAGTTATAAAGTGGGTCTAGATTTCATCCATAGAAAAGATATCATTTTTTTCCTTAGTTTCATTCTGATTTACTCTTTGGCCTACTTCTATTCTTACTCCAAATGATGTTAGTTCTTAGGAATTGAGTCTGTTTGTTTTGTTGTTGTTGTTGTTTTTTGAGCCAGAGTCTCACTCTCTCACCCAGGTTAGAGGGCAATGTCATGCTCATGGCCCCTGCAGCCTTGTGCTGCAGAGCTGAGGTGATCTTCCCCCTCAGTCTTCCAAGTAGCCCAGCTAATTTTTTGATACATTGAAGGGACGAGGTCTCATCAAGTTGCCCAGTCTGAACTCAAACTTGTGGGCTCTGGCAATTCTCTCACCTCGGTTTCCCAAAGTGCTGGATAATTATAGGTTTGAGCCATGGCACCTGGCCTAGGGAAATACAGTTTTGGTCAACGTTCTAGGCACAGTCCTTGGGACCAATAGTCAGCCCCCTCAGTGTTCTGCTGAGTCTT
>NW_007164013.1:0-778 GCF_000164805.1 Carlito syrichta
ATAGTCAACAGACTTAACGAGCAGACTTAACTAGCTAGGCAGCAGGTTGACAGCTGACTTAACTAGCTGACTTAACCAGCTAGTCAGCTGACTAGCCAGGTGACTTAACTAGTTGGCTATTATCTAGCCAGTTGGCTAGCCAACTGGCTTACCAACCTGACTTAAGATAGCAAGCTGGCAAGCCAGCTTACTTAACTAGCTAGATACTTATATAGCCTGCAGGCTAGCCAGCTGACTTAACTATCTTACTTGAAGAGCTAGCCTGCTGGCTAGAAAGCTACATATCTAGCTAGCTACCTGCCTAGCCAGCTAACTAAACAGCTGACTAAATTACCTGAGTTAACCAACTAGACAGTTGGCTAGCCAGCTGACATAACACACTGACATCACTAACTAGCCAGGTAACTATCTAGCTGACTTAACTAGCTAGCTACATACATTGCCAGTTGGCTAGCCAGCTCTCTTATCTAGCTGAATTATCCAGCAAGGCAGCTGGTTAGCCAACTGTCTTTACTAGCTTGCTACCTAGCTAGACGTCTGGTTAGCCAGCTGATTTAACTAGCTGATTTAACTAGTTAGCTAGCTACCTTGCCAGCTAACTTATATAGTTAGCTAATTAGCTAGCTACCTAGCTAGCCAGCTGAATTAAATAGTTATCTAACCAGCTAGCTACCTAGCTAACAAGCTGACTTAAATAGTTAAATAGTTAATGGCCTAGCTAGCTTGCTGATTTAACCAGCTAGCTAACTAGTATGCTTTACTCTTGTCTAACGTGCTA
>NW_007164014.1:0-791 GCF_000164805.1 Carlito syrichta
GAAGTAGGCACTATTGTGATCCTAATTTTACAGATGAGGAAACTGAGGCACAGATCAGTCAAGTCTGCAAAAGTCTGTCTAAAGTCAGAGAACAAATAAGTCATTGTGCCAGAATTCCAACACTGTCCCTCCAGCACTGTAGCTATCTCTTAACTGTGTTCATGTAAACTTGTATTTCTTTTCTTTTCTTTTCTTTCTTTCTTTATTTTTTTTGAGACAGGGTCTTGCTTCCTTGTTCAGGCTGGAGTGCAGTGGCACATCATAGTTCACTGCAGCCTTAAACTCCTGGGCTCAAGGGATCTTCCCACTGCAGCCTCCCAAGTAGCTGGGATTACACCACATGTTACTATTCCCTACTAATTTTTATTTTTAATTTTTTTTGTAGAGATGGAGTATCACTATGTTGCCCAGGCTGATCTCAAACTCCTGGCCTCAAGTGATCTTCCTGCCTCAGTTTCCCAAAGTGCTGGGATTACAGGTGTGAGCCTACATTTCCCATTTAAAAAATTCTTATAAAACATTAGTTTATATAATAGGTTGTGGGTGACAATGGGCATATTTATTTGGATTTATTTAATGTCAGTAGTTTAGAATGTTTTTATTTTGTATGTGTGGAAAAGATGGGCTTATTAGATGGCTGAATAGTACTGTGAGTCAGATCGATACACCACCTACATTATTGAGATTGATCATCATGAGACGCTGGTTAGGATCAGTCTCTTTCAATCAGATCGCATATGTAAATAAGCAACCACCCTTTGATTGACTGCTGATGATCCTCAGAAGAAACA
>NW_007164015.1:0-1678 GCF_000164805.1 Carlito syrichta
TGGGGATTGGCAATGCCCAATTTGTGGCATGTAGATAGGACGTTGCTTTGAATAATATGAGAACCAGGACTCTGAGATACAATATTAGCCTTTTGCTAAAGTCCCTGTCAATTCCTATGTATGAGCACTGCCTTAAGTCACGGATAATTTAACAAATGCCCAGATGTTTGCAAGTTACATAAAAACCGAGTTTCCTGGTTCCTCTTTAATAAAGCCTGTAGAAACTTTCAAGGCACACAGTGACCCAGATTCCTATTTTGTTCTAAGCAAAATGTCGAGATGTTTCCTGTTGGCCTGGAAGTCCAGACTCTGGTATACCCATAGAAAGATGACAATAATATGCCTGGGGACGTGGAATCTAAGATTCCTGGTTCCCTTCCAATAATACCTCCTAAAAAATTGAACACCTAAACCCAAAGTCCTAATGACGAACAGGAGAGCCACTGTAGTTTCTGGAGTACGAGGAAAAACAGAAGTCAGGGCTTACATACAAAAAATCCGAGAGAATTACTTGTGTCATGAATCTGGAACCAGAGTTTTCGAGTATCTAAATGGACTCGTAGTGCGAGATCCTCGTTCACAACTATCAAGAGTACCAGAGTGTTGTTATAGTCCAGGAATGTTTGATCCGTAATATCCACATAACAAATTGCTCTAAAACATGAGGGGTGCTCGTAGCCCAAGTCTCGTTTAGCCCTTAGCAAGACGCAATGTAGATTTTCGGTATTGAGGACCCATGTAGCCCAGATTCCTTATTCATCCTTCGCAAGAGTCATGAAGTTTCCTGTATATGAGGACTCCCATTACCCAGATTCCTGCTTCAGTCTGAGCAAGACACCGAGATATTTCGTGGTGGTGTAGAATTCAAGTAGTTTGGATATCAATTGAAAGACCCCAAGAAGTTTCCTGGGCAAATGGAATCCAAGATTCCTGGTTCCCTTTTACAAGACACCCTAATAACATGGAGACCTAGAAGCCCAGATTCCAGATTAAACCTCATTGACAGGTCCTTTAGTCTTTGACGAATGAGAACTCCAAGAAACCGGATTCCCTTTTCATTCTCAGGAATATGCCTTGAATTTCCCTGTCTATGTTTATTTTAAAACTCTGTATTCCAAAACACAGAGGCCCACAAGTTTCCTAGGTATGGGGATTCCGTGACTCCTGGTTACCTTTAAAAATACTTACTAAACATTTGGCAACTGCAAAATCTTCGACTTCTCTCAAAATAAAAGGAAAAATGGAAGTTTCAGAATTACAAGGTTCATCTTGAGACCAAGAGTTACATCCAAATATGGCAAGATGATCCTTTATGTGCTGGAATCTGGCCTTAGTTGTCCCGAGGAACCTAATGGTCTTGTAGTGTCAGATACCCGTTTAGAACTATCAAGAAGACCAGAATGATGCTGGAGTCCTGAATTGACTGATTCCTAATATCCATATGCTAAATAACTCCAAAACATGAGGGGAGCTTGAATTGCTGATACTTTTTTGTCCAGTAGCAAGACGTCCTGAGAATTTTTTCGGACGTCTGTGTTACTCGTGTAACACAGATTCCTAATTCTTCCTTTGCTGGAGGCCGTGTAGTGTCCTGTATATGAGGACTCCCTTTCCCCAGATTCCTGTTTTGGAACCCTGGTTCTTTTATAGCCCTTAGCAAGACGCCATGTATATTTTG
>NW_007164016.1:0-865 GCF_000164805.1 Carlito syrichta
TCCTTGTATAAAATTTGCCTGGAAAGAAGTGAGGAGTTTGCAGACTATGTGGCAGTACTTGGGACATAGTATCAAGCAGTGACACTTTGCATTTTAATAATAATGATGATAACAAGAGTTGTTAGCTATTGATTTTAGTGTTTTACTATGTATCCAACTGTGTACATTACATGCATTATCATATTTAAACTTAAAAAACATTCAGGAATTGGTATGAATAGTACCTACATTTTTAAAATTAATAAAATCAACCTTTAGAATAAATTTATTTCCTAAAATTTCCTTAGCTAGAAAATGACAAAGTTATTATTTGAACAGACTTGTCTCATACTAAAATATACATTAAACCAACTTAATATTTATTAATAATAGATTAAAGACAATAGTCTTTTATTAGTGAAATAACATAGAAATACAATTGAGCACAATTACTTGGAAAAGATGCTTCAGAATGTGAAGCCCTAGTAAATTTTTGCCTTAGTATGCCATCTAGAAGGTTATACAGCAGGTGCTCCAAGTCACCTCTAGAAGAAGAGCAAATCATGAAAGAGCAAAATTATAGCATCCACTGTTTTAAGAACAAATTGTCAGAGTTTGTGCTGGCATCAATACTCACTCAATCTGTAGTACAGTAACTAAAATTACTTATGGCAATCACAAATTGGCTTTAAAGAAACTTAAAATATATTAATGATACTTGGCATGCTCTTTTTAGTAAAGCCAAGGTATTTGTGGTACACTTAGAATTATGCCTTTAATTCCAAATTTTTTAAAAAATGCTATACAGAATATCCTAGAACTTTTCTAGAGGATTGTTACAAATAAAAAAGTATGTACCTGAATGAGAACATGTATGTCACATATT
>NW_007164017.1:0-853 GCF_000164805.1 Carlito syrichta
CATTTTAATAATAATGATGATAACAAGAGTTGTTAGCTATTGATTTTAGTGTTTTACTATGTATCCAACTGTGTACATTACATGCATTATCATATTTAAACTTAAAAAACATTCAGGAATTGGTATGAATAGTACCTTACATTTTTAAAATTAATAAAATCAACCTTTAGAATAAATTTATTTCCTAAAATTTCCTTAGCTAGAAAATGACAAAGTTATTATTTGAACAGACTTGTCTCATACTAAAATATACATTAAACCAACTTAATATTTATTAATAATAGATTAAAGACAATAGTCTTTTATTAGTGAAATAACATAGAAATACAATTGAGCACAATTACTTGGAAAAGATGCTTCAGAATGTGAAGCCCTAGTAAATTTTTGCCTTAGTATGCCATCTAGAAGGTTATACAGCAGGTGCTCCAAGTCACCTCTAGAAGAAGAGCAAATCATGAAAGAGCAAAATTATAGCATCCACTGTTTTAAGAACAAATTGTCAGAGTTTGTGCTGGCATCAATACTCACTCAATCTGTAGTACAGTAACTAAAATTACTTATGGCAATCACAAATTGGCTTTAAAGAAACTTAAAATATATTAATGATACTTGGCATGCTCTTTTTAGTAAAGCCAAGGTATTTGTGGTACACTTAGAATTATGCCTTTAATTCCAAATTTTTTTAAAAATGCTATACAGAATATCCTAGAACTTTTCTAGAGGATTGTTACAAATAAAAAAGTATGTACCTGAATGAGAACATGTATGTCACATATTAGCCACATCAATAAACTTTTTATTCTATGATTTTCACTATGCTATAGATGACTAGCACATCATAAATGTGTGACTC
>NW_007164018.1:0-915 GCF_000164805.1 Carlito syrichta
TAAAATAATTTAGACTTTTCTTTGAGCATATTACAAAGTTTGTATTTTCTCTACCTCCCTCCTTACTTCCCTCACTCTATCAGCCTTTCTTTTTTTTCCACATTCTTTTCCTTTTTTTATTTTTTCTTTCCAAAGTTTTAAAAAATAGTCTTGGTTTCAAAGTTAAATAATTAAGGCATAGTTAATGTATGTAATTGGCTTTGGGAAATAGCTTCAATCAACGGTCCTAACATTGTCCCTGGGATATTCACAATGTGAATAGGTCAAATACATGGTCTTAAGAGGTCATAAAAATCATTGTGACCTTACTCTTGGAAAAACATGTCATTTAGAAACTCAGAATTTCAAGTATAGCTAATAAAACAGATTACTGTAAACTTGAACACTTAGATTTATCATTACTATTTATTAAATATCCTTTTATACTTGATTCCATTAAAATGTGATAGGTATGATCAAAGTATTCTAATGCACAAAGTCATTCTGAATTATGTTTTTGAAGCAAACATAAAATTGTCAATTGAATTTATAAATCATACATCTTAAAATTATGATATAGGTGACGGGTAACTGAAATAATCATTTAGATAAATATTAATTTACCAAGTATTTGCTTTAACTTTAAATTGTGCTAGAAATAGAAGTGCTCCCTCTTTACTCTTATATATTCCCAGTAAATTGATATTTTTTCCAAGGAAACACTTTAAATAATCATATTTATATTTTAAAGTAAATTAAACTCTAAAAACATGAACATGAAGATGGAAATATTTAAATATTAGTTTCTAGTTTATTTATGTTAATACATTATATAATCTGTATCTATGCATATATTAGTATCTATCAAGAGATATTTTTGGAGCATGAGTACTGAAAGAAAAATTATCTTTTTTTACAAAAAGTCAGTTTTAAAAA
>NW_007164019.1:0-902 GCF_000164805.1 Carlito syrichta
CATTGTTTCAGGGAATACTAAGTCTATTATTATCATTAAACACAAACATTAATTTGTTTTCAAGTACACAAACATTTTCCTCCCTGACATCGTTTTCAAAATTCTTTCTCCCAAAACAGCTGAAGCTATTACTCTGATTTATTCTGTGTAATTCACAAAATCTCCCAAGTATAATTCAGCGTGGGGAATTACTATAACGTGGTGTGTATTGTTTCTTGCAGTAATATGAATTAGTCATTTTTTAGTGCATCTGAATGAATACCAAAGTATCCTTAAAGGAAAAGAAGAAAAATGTCAAGTCAAACTCCATGCAACTACTGAAATCATGTGCTTTTCCTTCTTCCTCTTACCTCCCCTCTCTTCTTAGCACCTGAAATAATTGATACGTTTTTACAACACTGTGTTAACGCTCTTATAGACAAGTTCCTTATGCAACTTGACACTTAATATAACATGTTTGTATAGTTTGATTTCTATGGATATGTCATTAACACAGCTATTCAAAGATCCTAAGAAATAGTTGCTTTAAGATTATCATGAAATCTTTTGGAAAATATGTTTTTCAAATGTAAACATAACCCTAAAGACATCAAATAACAAATAACACATACTTCATAAAATGTCTTTACTCAAACACAGTTCAGTTTATAAAAATAACATTGGGCACAGATTTGGTTTTTCCTCCCACAAACCAACTCACATGACAAAATTAACTTAAAAATAAAGATTGAACTACACCAGAGCTAGTAATTAGTGAGCCTATCCCTTCTCGTTTTCTTTGCATAAGATCCTTAAAACCCTTCTCATTTTCTTAGCATAAAACAATTGTTAACATTGTCTTCATGACTAGTCATAACCACAGGATCTGACTTAGGTTTCACTCTCTATCCTCCTAAAGAATG
>NW_007164020.1:0-14000 GCF_000164805.1 Carlito syrichta
CTTTATAAGGATAGATATTTTAATTATTTTGTACCATCCTCAGTATCTTTTCTTGCCTTTATATCCTGTATTTATGACCTTTTAACTTATGATCATTGTTTTGAAAAGGTATTCAAACTCTGGATTTAAAAAAATAAAAGGTAAACAAATTATCTGATTGTTTTACATCAACATTAAGGAAAACAAATATATTCTATTTTAAATGCATTATTTATTTAAAGAGTGTATTTTATTTTATTTTACTATTTTATTAAGCAACTGTCTTAATCACACTGTCCTTCCTCTCCTTAGCATAGATGTTTTCATATCCTGAGGTAAAATACATGTAGCCATTACAGACAATGCAAAATTTCAAAAGAAGACTATAAAATAGACTTTGATTTGTATTCAAAATAATTTATGGAAATTATGTAAGTAATCTCATTTTGTGTATATATATGTATATTTCATATCACATAGAAAGTGAAGGAGATATTATTAAAACAATATGCAAACTCTATTTGCCTAGTCACCATAAAGAGAGATTATCAAAGAAATGATATGCAGAAGAATTAAGCAAGATATTAGCATTAATTTAATAGGAAAATAATGAAAGTTGTCTTCAAGGATTATTTTCTCAGAAGGCAGTGGAGGCTAAAATAGTTTCCTATTATTCTGCTGCTTGAAGTCTTCTGAAGATTTAGGTGATTGAATTCCTTTTTTAAATTTTTATGGAAACTGAGGCTATATAAGAGGCATAGCAGGAGGGATTTTTGTAAATATCATGGTGGACATCTCTCTAAAATTGAGTCAAGCCCATCTAGAAATGTAAGCATTACTTCAGATAACCATGTTTTTAAAAGATTGATGAAGTTCCAGTACAACAATCCTTCTTACTGTAAACTTCTATTTACCAAAACATTCTTTAATTTTTTCTGGATTTTCAGTTAAGTAACATACTCACCATTAGAGAAATATTTTTTTTAATAAAATATTCAAAAAAAGACCATGATATTACTGGAAATATAATCACTCAAGTTGTGATGAAAACCCTTGCCAGCATAGTCGTGGCAATTTAAATTAACCAGAATTTAGAACAAATCCCTCAGAATGTTTGATGCCATTAGATAAAACATATTTAACTTTTGTTTAAAAACTATTACCATGTAGCTCAATATTAATACACTTATTTCAGAAATGGTGTATTTTTAAGAGAGGAATTTAAAAATTGTAAAAAAAATGTTAGGAGTTGAAACTGTTATGAATCATTTATATATATGTATTTTTTAAGTTTGTCTGGTGGTAAAGGCCCTGTTACCATAATGTTTTCATGAAAATTATCTTCTCAAGTGTTACAATGCAATGGATCACATCAGAATTATATCCTGAGTTTAGAAATCAATGTCCTGAAGTTTGCAACCAATGAGGATATAAAGACTGTACCAAACTAGTGGCAAAGTGAAACAGTTTTACCATCACTCTGGAGGTGAAGGGATGGAAGGAGGGAGGAAATTAACATTCACTAATCATCTTACTCATATGTTTTATAATACTAGGATTAATTCTCAGTCATGTTAACTTTATGTGGGTTTCGTTCATTCATTTATTCATCCATTCACTTACTGACTGTAAAGTGCTGATTCCTTGAGTACGCAGAAAATGAAAAAGCTCACAACAAAGTTGTGGAGACAGAATTCATCTTGTATTCCATCTGTCCTTTTTTTTAAAGCAATAATTCAGTCACATTGTTGTCATAAAAAACCAAGCTCATTCCTACCTCAAGACTTTTTGTTTTTTTCTCTCTGCCTGCAACAATCTTACAGCTCTAGCCTCTTTTAATATTCTGACCTCAAATGACACCTCTGTGTAAACCATTCTGAATCTATTTCTGTTTTATTTTCTTCTCAGTATATACTCCTATCTGGGTTTATGTTACATATTAACTTGATTATGGTTTTTCAGCTTGTCTCTGAGAAAGACAGAGATGCTTTGTATTTATGTGTCACACAATTGGTCAGGTTAGGAAGGCTAAAGGAACACAGAAAATCACAATTCCCTACCAACATTGCTGATTGAAGCTATGAAGGAGAAGCATGCAGTGCTGTTAAATGAAAGGGCTAGAACTAGAGCACCAATCTTAGGATTTTTAGTGCAGTGAACTTTGTACCTCACAAATCACAAAATATATTCTGATTTATAAGATGGTGGTAATGATGGTATATGTAGACTTGAATTGGTATATTATCTAAGTATTAAAATTGCATGCTAAAATTAATTTTATTTCTTAAGATTTTGGAAATTTCATCTTAAATTCAAGGAGGTAAAATTAAACATGTATCAGTATGAAGTGACATAAATTAAAAGTTGACTATTTAAACAAAAAAAGTCTTACTAAAGACTACTAATCATATACCTATATCTATATATGTCTTTATTTGTTTGGTTGTAAAGGCCCTATTACCATAATATTTTTTTTTTTTTGAGTTGGAGTCTCACTCTGTTGCCCAGACTGGAGTGCAGTGGCCGCTCCCGGCCACCGCAGCCTCGACCCGCTGGGCTCTGGCGATCCTTCTGCCTCAGCCTTCCGAGTAGCCGGAATTACAGGCGCGAGCTACCACGCCCGGCTGATTTTTGATTTATTGTAGAGATGAGGTCTCGCTGCCCAGGCAGGTCTCGAACCCGCGGGCTCAGGCAATTCACTCACCTCAGCCTCCCAAAGGTGCGGGATTACAGGCTGAGCCACCGAGCCCGGTTTACCATAATATTTTAATGAAAACTGTCTTCTCAAGTGTTACAATACAATGGATCACAGTAGAATTACAACATGAGTTTAGGAATTGAAATCCTAAAATTTACAACTAATAAGGATATGAGGAATGCACTAAACATTTTTACCATCACCCTGGAGATGAAAGGAAAGAGTGGGGAAATTAACATCTATGCTTCACATTTAGTAAGCACTCTCATTTTCCATTAATCCCAAACAACAATCCATAGAAATAAGTCTATAATTTCCATATGGAAATGAGGTTTAAGGAAGTTAAGTAACAGCTGTACAATATAATTTTTCTGAGTTAAACACAAACAGCAATTTTAGTGAATAGTTTTGAGATACCCTAGAGATGTTTACCAACCCAAATGGCACTCATAAAAAACATGATTTATGATATCTATTAGTAATAGAATCAGGTTTTTTGTTCTTGTATTAGGCATATGTCTAAAAATGCAACTTATTTAAATATTATGTGGTTTTCAAAATGTGAAAGGGAAGACACCACTTTGTTCTGCCCTTTTATCTGCTAAACTTGACATGGGTAAAACTCAGAAATATTGGCATGAAAAATACTGCTATAACAGTTTTTTTGTCTGTTTGTTGCAATTTTTTAAATCATTTAGATAATAATATAGTGATATTTGAACTAGGCAATTTTTCTATGCTATTGTGGGTATGAGAAGCAAACAAATCCTGTCATGATGGTACTTAACAATAGGTTTTTCAAGTAAAAAAGTGATATAATTCCATACAATACTAAGGTGTGAATAATTAATGAAGCAGAATAAATTTAAATTTATATCAAGAAAATATAATATTAAGATCTCAATTATATTTGTTACTTTTCAGTACATTTTCTACTTTAGATATCCACTCTTATAGTGAGTGTCAAACACGGTATGTTTTAACTTAACGATAATTAGAATTAGTATAATTAATTACTACAGAAGGTAATTACACACCTATATGAAGGATGTTTCAAACTTGCAAACATAAGGAACTTCATGAGACCATAGTGACCAAAATAATTAGGCTCTTTTTTTTTTTTTTTTGGAGTCTCACTCTGTCGCCTAGACTGGAGTGCAGTGGCCGCCCCCGGCCACTGCAGCCTCGATTTGCTAGACTCCGGTGATCCGTCAGCCTCAGCCATCCAAGTAGCTGGAACTACAGGCTTGTGCTACCACACCCGGCTAATTTTTTGATTTATTGTAGAGATAAAGTCTCACCAAGTTGCCCAGGCGGGTCTCGAACCCGCGGGCTCAGGCAATCAACTCATCTCAGTCTCCCAAAGCATGGGATTACAGGCTGAGCCACTGAGCTCGGCTAATAATTAGACTCTTAATATCAGGGGATATCTTGATTTCGACATTTTTCTTAAACACATAATTATCAAGAAATTACTTACGCAGATCCACATAATCATCTTCATAATAGCAGCAATCACATTGTTTCAGGGAATACTAAGTCTATTATTATCATTAAACACAAACATTAATTTGTTTTCGAGTACACAAACATTTTCCTCCCTGACATCGTTTTCAAAATTCTTTCTCCCAAAACAGCTGAAGCTATTACTCTGATTTATTCTGTGTAATTCACAAAATCTCCCAAGTATAATTCAGCGTGGGGAATTACTATAACGTGGTGTGTATTGTTTCTTGCAGTAATATGAATTAGTCATTTTTTAGTGCATCTGGATGAATACCAAAGTATCCTTAAAGGAAAAAAAGAAAAATGTCAAGTCAAACTCCATGCAACTACTGAAATCATGTGCTTTTCCTTCTTCCTCTTACCTCCCCTCTCTTCTTAGCACCTGAAATAATTGATACGTTTTTACAACACTGTGTTAACGCTCTTATAGACAAGTTCCTTATGCAACTTGACACTTAATATAACATGTTTGTATAGTTTGATTTCTATGGATATGTCATTAACACAGCTATTCAAAGATCCTAAGAAATAGTTGCTTTAAGATTATCATGAAATCTTTTGGAAAATATGTTTTTCAAATGTAAACATAACCCTAAAGACATCAAATAACAAATAACACATACTTCATAAAATGTCTTTACTCAAACACAGTTCAGTTTATAAAAATAACATTGGGCACAGATTTGGTTTTTCCTCCCACAAACCAACTCACATGACAAAATTAACTTAAAAATAAAGATTGAACTACACCAGAGCTAGTAATTAGTGAGCCTATCCCTTCTCGTTTTCTTTGCATAAGATCCTTAAAACCCTTCTCATTTTCTTAGCATAAAACAATTGTTAACATTGTCTTCATGACTAGTCATAAACCACAGGATCTGACTTAGGTTTCACTCTCTATCCTCCTAAAGAATGGGTTCCTTTTGGTTTTTGAAACTTACTGTTCTTATTTCTGCTTTAGGGACTGATTTTTCTGTCATGACACTTTGCCTTGGCATAGGCTTCAGATCTCAGCTCAAGAGTCATTTCCTCCAGAACCTTCCTCTAATCTCTGGATAAAATCTGGCTCCCTCTTGTCTGATTTCATAGCACCCTCAAATTCTTTTCTTTGAGGTTTTCATGATTTGTTATTTCTGTTACTTGAGTTATTTTGTATTACTTTTCATCTCCTTAAAAGTCGGAAAATTCGAGGCTAGAAAATAGGACAGTTTTAATCTTTATTACTTACTTCAGAATTCCTTATATATTAGAAATTATTTGGATAATGTTGAATTCACACACAAATAGTAAATACTGAGGAATTTTTATTTTGTTTGGACCTAAGGGGCACAGATTTAAGCTACATATAATCTATAGCTTTTAAAACATTAAAATTAATAGATCTGTGAGGCATATTTGTTTATTAAATTTTTATGTTTTTATTCTCATAACTCTTTGCTACATCTCTTTTCCACCAAAGGCAACCATTTTAATATAGTTAATCTGAATCTTTTAACTAAACTGCCATGGTGCACTGAATTGTTGTTTAGCAAATATCTCTTCCCTTTTATTCTATTTTCTGTCCCACTGATTCTGGGACAAACCATGTGACTTGGTTTGGACAATCAATGTGAAGAACTGTGACACAAAAGCAGATTTTATATGTGATGATGTGGTTAGGCTAGTTCTCTTGGGATTCAGTACACCACATTAAGAGCAGTCCTGGTTTACCACAGATCACTGAAGAAGGAGACATGCAGAATAGACATGAGTCCTGCCAGGGCCGGCCAACCCTTTGCCTCACAGACTCATAAACACAAATTTTGATACCAGTTATCATAAACCAGTGACATTTTGAAATTGTTTACTAAACAATATTTTAGTAGGAAAACTTGAGACGGCATTTTTAAAAACTTTATGTAATGGCATTGCTCCCTTTTTCTCACCATTTCATTGAGTTCTAGATTCTTCCACTTCATTTGTGTTGTTTTGTGCTAATCAAACTATGCTGTACTACAAGTTCTCAGGATAAGTCATACTAAATAATAACCACAGCTATATAAGAATATCTTTGACTCCATAGACTGTCCCAAATATAACAGGCAAAGTTTCTGATGCTGGGATTTTATTGAATGTTTCTATATTTTTTGCCTCTGTGGTAAGGATGGTGTGGGGTTGGTGAGAGGGGATGGGGTGACCAACTCTGTATTATTATGGTAGGTAGAAGAGTCAGGTATAAAATCAGACAAGCTGCTAGTAGTGTAGTCAAAAGGAATCTTGAATACAGAATACACAGGTCTGGTCCTTAGATTTCAAACACACCCAGAGAGGAAAATAGCAGGGTAAACAATTGTCCTGGTGATGGTTTAGAGGCCTAGCACCTTCCTCACTGCCCCAATATTTTATACAACTCCCACAACCTGTACTCAGGTTACTGGACCCCTGACCTATATAAACTTTTCCATAATTCAGAGGAAAAGGAAAAAGAGATGGAAACATATAATATGGAAGACAAATCACATAGACTCAAAGCATGGAAAATACTAGTGTAAGCATAAAAATACCAGTTCATATTTATTGAATATTTAATATACAGTAGGTACCAAATGTTCCACATAAATAATGTCATTTAAACCTCACAGCAACCCTACAAAATACTATTTTTTATTGTGATAATGTTGCAGGTGTTCTGAACTCCACTGTCAGCTTAAACCTTGTGTTCATGTCCCACAACCAAGAAGGTTAAGGAATGTGAACACCAAAAGAATGCATGAAATAAGGAACTTATTAAGTAACAAAGCTCACCAGGAAAAGAGAAGGGGCCCAAAATGGGTAACTTGAGGCTAGGAGTTTTTTGTGGTTTTTAATCTTATCTTTTCTGGGGGTGTTTCTCTAATTTACATTTCATTCACTCCTTACCTCCTGAGACCCGGTTCTTATTGCACATGCTAGTCCTTTACCACAGTTACTACATCTTGAATAATACCCATAAGCACCACCAAAAAAGATGACTAAAGGAGGTAAAATCTCAATGCTAAGGCTATGTTAATGATATTATAATAAGCCAAGATCAAGTTAGGACACTTAGTTAAGCTACTATGCCTGTGTTTAAGCAACAAAAAGACTCTTTTTCTTTTAGCAGAGCCTCCTGGGTTGAGAGGATGTTCTTAACCACATTAACAACATTTTAAGCCAAAAATTATATAATGGCGGTGGTGCAAGTGGTGTTCCCACAGGTGTTAAGGCTCCTGGAGACCCTCCCTGTCTGTCTAACCAGATTCTGACTATCTCCTCTATCAATAAGAACACAACATGAAATGTGCTCTGTAAACAAATTTTTAAGGGTACAATACAGTATTGTCAACTACAGGTAGAATTTTGTAAATCAGATCTCTATAACAGAAGCAAAAAAACAAACAAAAAATCTCAATTAACAAATTGGTAAAGGACTTGAATGAACTTTTTTTTTCAAGAAAAGGCATATAAATGACCAAAAGTATATAAAAACAAGCTAAACATCCTTATTCATCAAGGAAATAGAAGTCAAAATAACAATGAGAGATAACTTCACATCTCTAGGGATTTATATTATTTAAAATAAATTATATTTTAAAACATCTTGGAGCAAGAATGTGAAGAAATTGGTACATTTGCATATTATTGGTAGAAATGTAAAATGGTGCTGCTACTATGAAAAAATAGCATGCAAGGTCCTCAAAAAATTAAAAATAAAACTACCATATGATTCAGTAATTGCACTTTTGGGAATTTATTCAAAAGATCAGACATTAGAATATCAAAGAGACATTTGTACTCCCATGAACCCTCTAGCATTATTCATGATGGTCAAGAAGTGGAAACAATTTAAATCTTCATTAATGGATGAGTGGATAAAGAAAATATGACATATACATATGAGTGAATATTATTCAGCCTTAAAAAGAAGGAAAAACTGCCATTTGTGAGGGTTTAGAAAAGAGGGGGTGGGTGTCAAATTTAATCATTCTATATATAGTTGTACTTATATGTTTTGAAGTAATTTCAAATGTAATGTATCCTAAAATTGATCTTATTATGTTATCCCTAAAATAGCTTTCTTTTAATCTACATTATTTTTTAATCACCTACCATATGACTATCTTTAACATTCCAACTAGAAACTCTTGACTCATTTTTGACTATGTCCTTATTCTGGCTAAGATCTTCAATCTCTGTCTCAATTATTCCATGTGAATGGCTGTTAAGTATTTCTATTTTATTTTTCTATTTTCCTTCTTTTTTCATATTTAAATCAAAAGAATAGCTGCTAAACATGTCTCTTTGTTTTTATTTATTATTTCATCCAGCGAAGAATTTATACCACTAAAACTTATTTATTCTAGTATGTAGTTTTGATTTTTGTCATTCACCTATTTGTAGGTTATTAGTAATCTTTATACACACACACACACACACACACACACACACAAGCTGGATCTCATTAAACCATATCTGCCACATTTCATGTCTACAAAAGAATTTCTAAAGACAGCTAATATAGCCTTTTAAATAGCCATCATTTATTGAAGCACATATAGTTTGAAACATGTTACTTTAAAAAAATCATGAATATATGATGAATGGTTTTGACTGTGCAATTTTTAAATACATTTTCTCTGACAATCTATCCTATCCTTTTTAAATGAACTTCCTGCGTGTTAAAAAGTTGAATTCCTGCCCAGAACAGGTTACAACTACATCAGGCTTTAGCTCTGTCTCTATCTCATCATATCTCTAGATTTTGTAGTCTACAATAAATATTTCATTTTGATTTATCCAGTAAGCATTATGAAATGTCTAGGCTGTGCTAAGCCTGTGTTTGAATGTGTCTACTGCCAAACATAGCCACCACTCAAGAATATAAAAGAACTGCGAAAAGGAAAGAGATAAGAGTTATGAGTGGCTTAGCTTTGAGGGAGTTAAGTCCAAGAATCCATTTCATAAGATGTCAAGAAAGATATCCTTTCAGAGGGTCTGTTTCCATGTCCTCTGACAAGACATTCAGAATAAAGGACATCATTTAAGCCATAAGAGAGGCCTGTGGAGCAGCCCCAGAAAACTGTTGTTACATCTTATTCAATTCTTTTGCAAACTGGTCTTATTTAAGTACATTGGTACCCTGCTTCTATGAAGTTTATTCCAACCCCCCAGAAACATGTAAATTATGAATGCTATTAAAAGAAAATTAGACAAATTACATTTAAAAGAGATCATTTGGAAAAGTAAGATATAATTTGTGAATCAGGCAGCCCTCAGAATCACAGCTGATTCACAAAAACTCTGGCACGTCAGGTGGTCAGAGAGAATTTATAAAACAAAACAAAAGTATGTGTGAAAACCAAAACAGATACAGAAACATTTAGATTAGTTACAGCTCAGCATTTGTCTTATTTAAACAGTTTAAACAGTTGGCCACCTGTGAGTGGTTCACAGGCTTCAATGACTAGGATTGGCTTCAATGCTTGGGACTGGCCGAGACTCAGTTATTGCTACATAAATATTCTCTTAAATTAGGTTTTTAGTTTGTTTACCTACTAAGTTAGGTTGTGGTTGGTATATAATGACCCAAGTATCCAATTACAGAGGATTTCTTAGGCTAGATTTTTAGTTTGATTTAATCATACATTATTGATTGTGGAGTGGCACTTTTGTAAAGAGTAAATTGACAAACTTTATATGCATTTCCATAACAAAAGAAAAATACTCCTTTAGCTCTGGGAAGTATGGCAGTTTCTAAATTGGAAGGGCATTATTTACATCTGAACTGTTAATTCTTATATTGATTTAAGGTATTATTAAAAATATAATTATTTTTTACTATGCCATAAGAAGAAAACAAATAACAGACATTTAAAACACTTAGGTAAGTCTTTTTCAAATGATAAGCAGTTATGTATGCATAAACTTTCTCATAAAACCTACCTTCTTGTACCCATTTACACTATCAAAACTAATTATAACCCATTGTCATTTTAAAGATCAAACCCCAATTGCTTCGTGGTGTGTATTTTTTTCTAATTATTTCTAATTAAGTAGTTGAGACCAAAGGGATTCAGACTGGGGCTATATTATTTCAGTCTTCATGAGCTGAAATTCATGGTAAAAGTAGTTCTTGATTATTTCCGTAGCAGCTTTGAAGTGAAGGGGGAAAAAGGTAAAAACTCACAAAACTGAGCTGTGTACATTTTCTTCTTGTGTCAAGGATCAGGAACCACATTAGTAGCTGATCTTTGAACTTAGAAAGTCTGCTACATTGCTAGCAGTAACCTAAATCTATATAGCATAACATCACAATTATGTGTGTGAGTGATGAAAAATAGATTAGTAGAGATATCAATTGAAAATGATACAGAATAGCCATATTATCTGGAGATAAATATACTTAAAAGACTCCTGGTCTTGAATAGTTTTAACTATTGCACACAAAACTAAGCAGTGAATCCTGCATAAAGATGACTGTTTCTTTTGTTATATTGTCATACCCTCTGATGATAGATAGCAACAGAATGATTATTTGGAGGATTAAACATTGTGAGAAGATGAGCATAATTATCTTGCCAGGTTGGTAATATCATGAAATTTTAATAAAACATAGCCATATAAAAAAAGAACTGGCCATCTTTTATCATTCTCTAGGAATCAACAGAAGTGCCCGTGAATGACTGAGATGATTAGTGAAGCCACCTGTGAAAACACTTTGCAAATAATTCCTCAAGTAGCCTGTCTAAATTCTCAAAGGTTACGATTGCTTTCAAAATCTCAATAGAAGAAAAGAAAATACTTTATACTTGTAGTTATGTTCTTTTTATGAATATACTTTCTGAAAAACTGTAGTGAAATATTGTTTTGGGGAACTAATAATAAAACCAATTATTATTACAAGACTGAACATATGTATATCATAAATCAATATCAAAGACTGAAGAAAGTCTTAAATGTCTACAAAACGTTGACAATATTATATATGTGAAAATAAGAAAGTTTGTCAAAACTGCTAATGTTAAACATGTTCCAGTTACCACCTTACTTTAAATAAGAGTTTTGCAAATTCCTAAAATGCATTAAATAGAGATAATGGTACAAAAATCAGAGGTTGTTAAACTTTTTGGGTTCTCCTTACTTCACTTCTTGAAATGAGCAAAATATCAACTCTATTTATTTATCTCAATTACTTCATGTTGACCTGCTCACACAAGACACTATTCGACAGCCATATAACCCCGATCATAAAGAGAAATTCTCTATCTGCCACTTCAAAAATAACAAAACTAAGCAAATAAAAATTACACTGGCAGTTTTGTGAATTTTTGGAAAGAGAAGTCTCTGGTGAACAGAAAGAAAATGTTAGTAATTTTTAATTTTCAAAATGGTCAGTCATTCACCACAAAATGCCCCATGCAAACTTCCTAATGTCAATACTGTCACAAAAGTAAAGCAGAGAAAAGAAGTCCTATCAGCTTTAATTCATGTTTTGGGAGAGATGATTCTTGGAAGATTATTTTTTCTTTCTCTGGAGGACTTTAATTTTACACAATATGTATTTTATAATTTTAATGTAGCTTATTAATTACTAAGGCTCTATTTTCAAACCTTACCTAGTTTATCTCATACTTCAAAGATTTGTCTTGCTTCTATTTTATAATTTAATATGGGTGGTTCTCATTTTGATAAAAAGAAATGAGATGCCTTAAAATAGATGTGGTCAACTTCTAGACATGAAAATTATTACTGCTGAATAGTAGCAATGCATAATATATGACAGGCAGAGTCTTTGCTAAATGTACACGTGCATTAATTTAATTCTCATAGATCTCAAATGGCCAAACTACAACTTGGAGACATTTTTCCAGTGTCACACACACACACACAAAACCCACTAAATTTCTGAAGATATGGCATATATCATTAGTTCTGAAGAGTATTAGAACTCTTTATTTATTCACTGATTCAATTATTCAACAAATATTTCCTAGCAGACTGCTAAGTACCAGGTTTGGAGATAGAGTGGGAATATAAACTGGAATAAGTTTTGATTCCTGCTCTCAAGTATCTTACAGTCTAGTTTGAAAAATAAACCAATAAATAAACATACAGTGTTAAGGTAAATACTTATAGCCCCAAGGACTGGTACTGACTCAGGAACCTTGAAGTATATAAAATCAAAACTACTTTTTACAATTAATAAACAGTTATTGACAGTAAATAAGTAGAAAATACTTGACGAGCCCATCCAAAAAAATACTTCTTCCATCTTTAAAGTACCAACATGCAATGATAAGACTGAAAACGAATCTTAATATTTAAAAAAATGTATGTAATGTAGTACTTATGAAAAGTTTCATGAAATTTAGCTTTTATTTAGGATTGTTGTAGGTGCAGCCAAATTGCAACTATACTAATTAAGGGGATTCAATTTGTAGCAATGATTCAAAAACTCAATTCTGAATAATAAATAGTAGCTATACCAAAAGACTGTTAGTGTTTCAAGGATAGAAAATAAATACGATAAATATATACTCAGTACCTGAAATACATATGCTCACTATTTCAATTGAATGACTAGCATCCACTGTTTATCTATTGAAAAGCCAGCATCAAATATTAAATGCTCAAAATTGCCACTGGGAATGCAAAACTAAAAACCTCTTCCAAATAAATATGAAATTTAAGCTGGGTAAATTTCTGTAAAAGAGCTTCAGAGTATAAAAACAGGGCCTTCTCTCCAGATAAATACTTCAGATAAGTAATTTTTCTTCTTTATAGACAACTTCTCTCACACTGGTGGATGTGGTCTGAATGTCAAGTCAGGCACCGCAGTCATAAGTGGTGAAGTCAGGATTTTGCTGTCTATACGAAGACTTTGAGGAGTGTCTCACATAAAATGTAGTGCTACTGTTAGTTTCTTGTTAGTAATGCCACTAAACAAAACACTACATTAAATTCTGTGCCAATGAAAATTTCTTAGAAATGTATATTTAAAAGTGTTTGTTCACAGTCATTTAGTACAATGTGTTATAGTTTCTACTTGCAGTTGTCATTTTCTATAAGATTGTCAGTTTCTTGAGAGCCGAGACTGGTTATCACAATGACCAGTATGTAGTTGTTGCTAAAAAAAATTAAGTATAATAGTATAAATATATATATATAATTATATATAAATATATAATAATAATATTATATATAAATATATAATATATATAATATATATATACTGTATATATTATATATATAGTAAAATTGAACACATATTCCCCATTTCAAAGTATTTTGTACCTATGAGAGTTTACTTGATAAACAACCAAATTGCCAATTTCACTTCATATTCACCATCGCTATTGGTGTGTTCATGGCAATGAACTTTTGCCTGTCTTACTTCCTTAAATGCAATAAATCAGTTTCAAAGACATTTTTAACAAACTTAAGAAAATGGCCATCATTTTCATGTTAACATGACTCTTTTTTAAGACTCTCTAGTTATGGTGGAGATTATAAAACTTCTCAGAATTGAAACCAAAAAAAGTGATGATTTTCATTCACCTTTAATTTAAACACATATCATTGACAGAAATACTATTTATATTAGCAGTAGTAAAGAGAACTTCTAAATCACCTATAAGATTCAAGGTTACTTTTTTCTATTCTATTTTTTTACTCTTCCAAAATAATTCATTAAATATTTTTATGTCTATTTTTAAAAATCTATCAGCCACCGACTTATGGTGTGAAACCACTCAAAAAAATTAAATCTTTATCATTCAGCTCTCATGAGAATAAATAATCTATATTTATAAAGCACTCC
>NW_007164021.1:0-793 GCF_000164805.1 Carlito syrichta
TCCTTAGATTTCAAACACACCCAGAGAGGAAAAAAGCAGGGTAAACAATTGTCCTGGTGATGGTTTAGAGGCCCAGCACCTTCCTCACTGCCCCAATATTTTATACAACTCCCACAACCTGTACTCAGGTTACTGGACCCCTGACCTATATAAACTTTTCCATAATTCAGAGGAAAAGGAAAAAGAGATGGAAACATATAATATGGAAGACAAATCACATAGACTCAAAGCATGGAAAATACTAGTGTAAGCATAAAAATACCAGTTCATATTTATTGAATATTTAATATACAGTAGGTACCAAATGTTCCACATAAATAATGTCATTTAAACCTCACAGCAACCCTACAAAACACTATTTTTTATTGTGATAATGTTGCAGGCGTTCTGAACTCCACTGTCAGCTTAAACCTTGTGTTCATGTCCCACAGTCAAGAAGGTTAAGGAATGTGAACACCAAAAGAATGCATGAAATAAGGAACTTATTAAGTAACAAAGCTCACCAGGAAAAGAGAAGGGGCCCAAAATGGGTAACTTGAAGCTAGGAGTTTTTTGTGGTTTTTAATCTTATCTTTTCTGGGGGTGTTTCTCTAATTTACATTTCATTCACTCCTTACCTCCTGAGACCCGGTTCTTATTGCACATGCTAGTCCTTTACCACAGTTACTACATCTTGAATAATACCCATAAGCACCACCCAAAAAGATGACTAAAGGAGGTAAAATCTCATGCTAAGCTATGTTAATGATATATAATAAGCCAAGATCAGTTAGGACACTTAGTTAAGCTACTA
>NW_007164022.1:0-816 GCF_000164805.1 Carlito syrichta
AAAGTTTCTAATCTAAAGAAAGTGCTAAAATATTATTGGTTGTGCTATAACTAAGCTACAACAGGACGCTGTGACCATAATAATAAAAACTACCTCGTGGGCAACCCCCTCAGTTCCCCTACTACTCTGGGAGATTTTCTGTCTTCTCAATCAATCCTGTTAAAAGAAAAACAACACTACCTTATTCAGTGGAGTCTTGAATGGCCACTTATCCCTGGAGAAGTTTTTGGATAGGTGTGGACACCTGGTTTCCCTCAGTACTTGGGAATGAAACCACCATGTCTTCCGCATTTGGCAGAGTACTGTACACAAGTCCTTGAAACCTAGGGATTGCTCAGTACTCAAGGTACCTCCCATTATGATGTCAAAGTTCTGAGGCTGATATCACGAAGCACATTAGGACCTGCTTGTTGACCTGACATGCTTACAACTATTAATTTAAATATTAGCCTTTTAGGCAATCTACAGATACATTGAAATAACCATTAAGTTAACATCATTTTCTCAGACCTCGAAATTACAATAAAGGATTCATATGAAACCCTAAACAATTGTGAATAGTCAAAAGAATACTTATCAAAAGGAACAAAGCAGGAGCTATCGCTGTTCCAGACTTCAAACTTTACTATAAGTTGACAGTAATCAAAACAGCCTGGTATTGGTACAAAAATAGGTACAAAGGCCAAAGGATAAGGAAAGAGAATGAAATCCTCAAATTCTCAACCAACTCATCTTTGAAAAAAGCTACAAGACCCACAGGGGAATATAGAACATATGCAGTAAATGGTGCTGGGAAAAGTCTGACTACATGCACAA
>NW_007164023.1:0-797 GCF_000164805.1 Carlito syrichta
CTCAGTTCCCCTACTACTCTGGGAGATTTTCTGTCTTCTCAATCAATCCTGTTAAATGAAAAACAACACTACCTTATTCAGTGGAGTCTTGAATGGCCACTTATCCCTGGAGAAGTTTTTGGATAGGTGTGGACACCTGGTTTCCCTCAGTACTTGGGAATGAAACCACCATGTCTTCCGCATTTGGCAGAGTACTGTACACAAGTCCTTGAAACCTAGGGATTGCTCAGTACTCAAGGTACCTCCCATTATGATGTCAAAGTTCTGAGGCTGATATCACGAAGCATATTAGGACCTGCTTGTTGACCTGACATGCTTACAACTATTAATTTAAATATTAGCCTTTTAGGCAATCTACAGATACATTGAAATAACCATTAAGTTAACATCATTTTCTCAGACCTCGAAATTACAATAAAGGATTTATATGAAACCCTAAATAATCGTGAAGTCAAAAGAATACTTATCAAAAGGAACAAAGCAGGAGCTATCGCTGTTCCAGACTTCAAACTTTACTATAAGTTGACAGTAATCAAAACAGCCTGGTATTGGTACAAAAATAGGTACAAAGGCCAAAGGATAAGGAAAGAGAATGAAATCCTCAAATTCTCAACCAACTCATCTTTGAAAAAAGCTACAAGACCCACAGGGGAATATAGAACATATGCAGTAAATGGTGCTGGGAAAAGTCTGACTACATGCACAAGATTGAAACAGGACCCCTAATTATCACCATAAACATTAACACTAAATAGATCAAAGGCCTAAATGTAAAACACCAATTTATAATAATCTTA
>NW_007164024.1:0-955 GCF_000164805.1 Carlito syrichta
CCACACTAAAGCAGGGCAGACATTGGTGGTGTTTGGGTCAGAAAGTGCCATACTCGGTGGACGCTTACATGTGGGAGGGTGGGGGGAAGAAATGAGGGCCAAAGTTTTGCAGAAGAATGGATTTCTTCCTTCCTTCCTTTCTTTCTTCCTTTCTGTCTTTCTTTATTTTCTTTCCTCACTATGTTGTCCAAGAGGCTCTCCAACTTTCCTGGGCCTGGGCCTCCCAAACTGCTGTGATCACAGGCTTTCCACCTGGTCAACATTCTGGTCTTCCTGCCTGCCCTTGAACTCTGGGCTGGAGACAATACTTCCACCGAGGCCTGCCCTCAACCAAGATTTTCTGGTTTTTGCTGGTAGAGGTGAGAGTTTGCTATCTTGCTGGTAGAGGTGGGAGTTTGCTATTGTGTCCAGTCTGTTCTCAAACTCCCAGGCTCTGGAACTCTTCCCCTCTCGGCCTACTTGAGTGCCAAGGAGACAGGCATGAGTTGCCCAGCCGTTCCCATCCCCCCGAAGGTTTGAGAGGCACGCCCTCCCTTTCCTCGATGCAGACCCTGGGAGGGGAGAGTGGGTCCACTATGGAGAACGAGGTGTGCGGAGAGATGGGTGCCCTGGCAGAGACACACACCTGTAACAGATGCTTTCCCTGGGGATGACTCAGCGGGCGACTCTGGCCGCCCTCTCCTGGTTCCCAGGTCATTGGAAGGGAGTGGGCCTTATGGTGGGTCCCCAGGAGGCCTGTCAATGCTGAGTATGGGGGCTCATGACTCTCATCCTGGTACTCTGCGAGGCCAAGGGGAGAGGATGGCATGGGCCACCAGGTTCACGACCAGGCCATTTAACTTGGTGAGACCTCCTGTCGACAGGAAGCCAAAAAATGAGCCAAGCATGGTGGCACATGCCTGTCGTTCCAGCCACTAGAGATGCCACATAAGGAGGATCACTGGAGCCCAGTCGG
>NW_007164025.1:0-7091 GCF_000164805.1 Carlito syrichta
TGACTAAAAGTCTAAATTTGAATTTCAAAGATGTAAGCAAGTCAGGGAAACAAGCAAGTCAGATGGCCATTTATGACATCAGCCTCAGAACTTTGACATCATAATGGGAGGGACGTTGACTACTGAACAATCCTTAGATTTCAAGGACTTGTGTACAGTGCTCTGCCAAATGCAGTAGACATGGTGGTTTCATTCCCAAGAATTGAAGGAAATAAGATGTTTTCGTCTATCCAAAAATTTCTCCAGGGATACACGGTCATTCAAGAATCCACTGAATAAGGCAGACTTTTTTTTTTAAGCAGGATTTATTGAGAGGGCAGAAAAACTCCCACAGTGGGAGGGGACCTGTGGGGATTGCCCACGAGGTAGTCTGTTATTATTATTGTTATAGTGTCCTGTTGTAGCTTGTTTATAGCACAAACTAATAATATTTTAGCACATTCTTTAGATTAGAAATTTTTGGATGTTTCTAGTATTAGTTAACTGCTTTTGAGCAGTTTTTTTCTCAGGATTTTAACATAGCTTTCACTCAGAACTAAGTTAATTTTACAGACTTTCAATTATGTAAATTTTTATACTACTGAGGAGCCCAAATACTTACTTCTTTGTAAATCTCCATGTTATTTTGGTTTATCAATATTGGGCCCCAAATTGTCTTTTTTGGGTGTGCCTGATTTTAAGTGCTTGGTGATTGAAAGTATCAGATTAATCTGAGACTTTGTAGCAGAGTACAGCATTATGTCTTAGGTAGAGAACATACTAGGTGATTCAATGGAACTACACTTGTAAAATATAAATTGGTTTAAAACATAAGGGGAATGCGATTTAATACTTCCTTCAAATATGTAGGGGAATCTTTTCTCTAAGGATTGCATTTCTTTAACATTTAATCAAAATTAACTAGCAGAAAATACGGAGTGCAGCAAGAAATCTTACACAAATTTTAAGAAAGGAAATAGCTGTATTAAATTACGATACTGTTTTATTGTCTAAAATTTTTAAGGGGTATCCTGCATTCTCTGTTCTGAATAGCACTTAGGTACACTGATCCTCAAGGTTCAATTATCTAAGGATGATATACATGTGGATTCTCAACAAGTTTCAATTTATGTAGAATGAAACAGTCGGCATTTATGTTAGAATCAATCTAGTTGTCAATGTGAAAGCAATATTATACCATGAAAAACGAAAAGGAGTTATCTTTGGAGTATTATACACTTCTTGAATATCAATCCCTGCATAATGAACATTTCTATATCCAACCCTGAATTCTAATCTTTAAACTAACAAAAAATAAAAAATAGGATAAAACAAATAAAGTCATTCACACGTTTTCAGCTTTCATTTATTTATTTATTTATTTTAATTTTTTTTTTTAAAATGTGGGGTACAATTCAGAATTAGATATACAAACATTAATTATGCAGGGTCCCTGGTTGATGAGTATGGCCCTCCTTCCATTTGCACTATCCTTCCACTTCCAATGTAACCATTCCACCTAAAAGATTTCCACTACTACCAGTCACTTTCTTATAGCACTATAATTGATAAAGTTCAGCTCATGAGGGAGAACATATGGAACTCTGTTATTTGTCTGTGATAAATCACTGAGAATGACCACCTCATATCCATCAAAAGTTCTGCAATATTGCTTTATCTGTCCTCTTTTATGGCTGCATAACATTCCATTGTGTGTACATACACATTTATGTTATCCATTCCAGCTTTGATGGGCAACATGGTTGGTACCTTGTGTTTTTGCAATTGTGACTAGAGCTGCAAAAACGTACTTGTGCAGGTATCTTTTTGATAAAATGATTCGAGTTCCTCCAGGTATGTTCTCTACAGGGGAATTACTGAGTCACAGGGTAGGTCAATTTCTTGTCCCTTAAGAAACCACCACAGTGTTTTCCAAAGATGTTGCTCTAGTTTTCAGTCCACATGCAGTGTAAAAGAATTTTTTTTCCCCAAATCCTCACCAGAGTCTGTTATTGTTTGTTTTATTAATGATGCCATTCTTACAAGAGGTATGTGGTGCTTCAATGTGGTTTCCATTTGCATTCCTTTGATGAAGAGTGAAGCTGAGCACATTTTCATATGTCTGCTGGCTTCCCGTATCTCTTATTATGAATAGGGTCCAATCATGTATTTTGCCCACATTTTAAAGGGACTGTTTTTTTGTTTTTTTTTTCCCGAGTGGTTGAGTTTCTTGTAGATCCTAGATGTTATGCCTTTGCCAGATACAGAGTTGGAGGATAGTTTTTCCATTCTTTGGGCAGTCTTCCTGATCTTTTGATGGTTTCTTTTGTTTTGCAGACTTGTATTAATTTGATGTGATCCCCCTTGTCTAACTTTCTTCTAAAGGTATGGGCATTTATGTTTCTGAAGAGGAATTAGTTCCCGGTTCCTGTTTCCATAAAGGTGACTCCTGAGTTATCTAAGGTGCCTCCTGAGTTTTCATAGATTATTATAATTTGATGTTTTACATTTAGGCCTTTGATCTATTTAGTGTTAATGTTTATGGTGATAGTTAGGGGTCCTGTTTCAATGTTGTGCATGTGTTCAGCCTTTTCCCAGCACTATTTACTGTATATGTTCTATATTCCCCTGTGGGTCTTGTAGGTTTTTTCAAAGATGAGTTGGTTGAGAATTTGAGGATTTCATTCTCTTTCCTTATCCATTGGCCTTTGTAACTATGTTTTACCAATTCCAGGTTGTTTTGATTACTGTAAACTTATAGTAAAGTTTGAAGTCTAGAACAGCGATAGCTCCTGCTTTGTTTCTTTTGATAAGGATTCTTTTGACTATTCACGATTGTTTAGGGTTTCATATGAATTCTTTATTCTAGTTTCCATGTCTGAGAAAGTGATGTTAACTTAATGGTTATTTCAATGTATCTGTAGATTGCCAAAAAGCTAATATTTAAATTAATAGATGTAAGCATGTCAGGGAAACAAGCAGGTCCTCCTGCCCTTTGTGATATCAGCCTCAGAACTTGACATCATAATGGGAGGGACCTTGACTACTGAGAAATCCTTAGGTTTCAAGGACTTGTGTACAGTACTCTGCCAAATGCAGAAGACGTGGTTTCTTTCCCAAGAACTGAAGGAAACCAGGTGTTCACACCTATCCAAAAACTTCTCCAGGGGTAAGTGGCCATTCAAGAATCCACTGAACAAGGTAGTATTTGTTTGTTTGTTTGTTTGTTTTTAGCAGGATTGATTGAGAAGAGAGAAAAGCTCCCAAAGAAGTAGGGGAATTGAGGGGGTTGTCCACGAGGTAGTCTGTAATTTTTATGGTCACAGTGTCCTGTTGTATCTTGGTTATAGCAGAACCAATTATATTTTAGCACTTTCTTTAGATTAGAAATTTTTGGAAGTTTTTAGTATTATTTAACAGACTTTGAGCAGTTTTTCTCCTCAGGATTTGAACATAACTTAAGCTATGATGAATGATTATTTTTCCAGAATTTTGAATTATGTAAAGTTTTATACTACTGAGGAGCCCAAATACTTACTTCTCTGTAAATTTCCTTGTTATTTTGGTTTATCAATATTGGGCCCCAAATTGTCTTTTTTGGATGTGCCTGATTTTAAATGCTTGGTAATTAAAAGTATCAGATTAATCTGAGACTTTGTAGCAGAGTACAGCATTATGCCTTAGGTAGAGAACATATTAGGTGATTCAATGGAAATATACTTGTAAAATATAAATTGGTTTAAAACATAAGGGGAATGAGATTTAATACTTCCTTCAAATATGTAGGGGAATCTTTTCTCTGAGGATTGCATTTCTTTAACATTTAATCAAAATTAACTAGCAGAAAATACAGTGTGCACCAAGAAATCGTACACAAATTTTACGAAAGGAAATAGCTGTATTAAATTATGATACTGTTTTGTTGTCTAAAATTTTTAAGCTTTATCCTGTTTTCTGTTTTCTGAATAGCACTTAGGTACACTGATCCTCAAGCTTGAGTTATCTAAGGATGATATACCTGTTGATTCTCAACAAGCCAATTTATGCAGAATGAAATATTCGGCTTTATGTTAGAATCAATCTAGTTGTCCATGTGAAAGCAATATTATACCATGAAAAAGGAAAAGGAGTTATCTTTGGAGTATTATACACTTCTTGAATATCAATCCCTACATAATGAATATTTCTATATCCAACCCTGAATTGTAATCTTTAAACTAAAAAAATATATAAAATAGGATAAAACAGAGTCATCTGCATGTTTTACAGCTTTCATTTATTTATTTTAATTTTTTTAAAAATGTGTGGTACAATTCAGAGTTACATATGCAAACATTGATTATGCAGGGTCCCTGGTTGATGAGTTATGGCCCTCCCTCTGTTTGAAGTATCCCTCCACTTCCAATCTAACTGCTTCCCCTAAAAGATTTCCACTACTGCCAATCACTTTCTTACAGCACTATAACTGATCAAGTTCAGCTCATGAGGGAGAACATATGGAACTCTGTTATTTGTCTATGATAAGTCACTGAGAATGACCTACCTCATATCAATCCAAATTTCTGCAATATCCCTTTATCTATCCTTATTTATGGCTACATAACATTCCATTTTGTGTATATACCACATTTATATTATCCACTCCAGCTTTGATGGGCAACATGGTTGGTACCATGTTTTTTGCAATTGTGATTTGAGCTGCAACAAACATACTTTTGCAGATATCTTTTTGGTAAAATGATTTGAGTTCCTCCAGGTATATTCTCTACAGGGGAATGACTGAGTCACATGTAGGTCAATTTCTGTCCCTTTAGAAACTGCCACAGTGTTTTCCAAAGATGTTGCTCTAGTTTTCAGTCCACATGCGGTGTAGAAGCATTTTGTTTTCCAAATCCTCACCAGCATCTGTTATTGTTTGTTTTATTAAAGATGGCCATTCTTACAGGGGGCATGTGGTATTTCAATGTGGTTTTCATTAGCATTCCTTTGAAGATGAGTGAGGCAGAGCACATTTCCATATGTCTGCTGGCTGCCCTTATCTCTTATTATGAAAAGGGTCCAATCTTGTATTGTGCCCACTTTTTAAAGGGACTGTTTGTCTGTTTTTTTTCCTGAGCATTTGAGTTTCTTGTAGATCCTAGATGTTACTCCTTTGTCAGATATAGATTTGGAGAAGAGTTTTTGCCATTTTTTGGACAGTCTCCTTTCTCTTTTGATGGTGTCTTTTGTTTTGCAGTAGTGTATTAATTTGTTGTGATCCCACTTGTCTAACTTACATCTTAAGGTATGGGCATTTAGGGTTCTGAAGAGGAATTACTTCTCGGTTCCTGTTTCCATAAAGGTGTCTCCTGCGTTTTCTAAGATCATTATAATTTGGTGTTTTACTTTTAGGTCTTTGTTCCATTTAGAGTTAATGTTTATCGTGATAGTTAGAGGTTCTGTTTCAATATTTTGCTTGTGGTCTGACTATTCCTAGCACCATTTACTGAATATGTTCTATATTCCCCAGTGGGCCTTGAAGAATTTTTCAAAGAAGAGTTGGTTGAGAATTTGAGGATTTCATTCTCTTTTGTGATCCGTTGGGCTATGTAACTATTCTTATACCAATTCCTGGCTGTTTTGCTTACTGGAAACTTATAGTAATGTTTGAAGTCTGGAAGAGCGATAGCTCCTGCTTTGTTTCTTTTGATAAGGAATCTTTTGGCTATTCATGATTGTTTAGGGTTTCATATGAATACTTTATTGTAATTTCCAAGTCTGAGAAGAATGATGTTAGTTAATGGTTATTTCAGTGTATCTGTAGATTGGCTAAAAGGCTAAATTTTGAATTAAAGATGTTAGTGAGTCAGGGAAAAAATGCAAGTCAGATTGCCATTCATGACATCAGCCTCAAAACTTTGACATCATAATGGGAGTGACCTTGACTACTGAGCAATCCTGAGATTTCAAGTACTTGTGTGCAGTGCTCTGCCAAATGTGGTAGACATGGTGGTTTCATTCCCAAAAAGTGATGGAAACAATGTGTTCACACCTATCCAAAAACTTCTCCAGGGATACGTGGCCATTCTAGAATCCAGTGAATAAGGTAGCCTTTTTTTAAAAACAGGATATATTGAGAGGACCGAAAAGCTCCCACAGTGGGAGGAGATCTGAGGGGGTTGCCCACGAGGTAGTCTGTTATTATTATGGTCACAGTGTCCTGTTGTAGCTTGGTTATAGTCCAACCAAAAAATATTTTAGCACTTTCTTTGATTAGAAATTTTTGGATGTTTTTAGTATTATTTAACAGCTATTTTGCACTTTTTCTCTCAGGATTTGAACATAGCTTGAGCTAAGTTCAAAGTTAACTTTCCAGAATTTTCAGTTATCTAAATTTTACACGAGTGAGGAGCTCAAATACTTACTTCTTTGTAAATTTCCATGTTATTTTGGTTTATAAATATTGGGCCCCAAATTGTCTTTTTTGTGTGCCTGATTTTAAATGCTTGGTGATTAATTGTATCATATTAATCTGAGACTTTTTTGCACAGTTCAGCATTATGTCTTAACCACAGAAAGTACTAGCTGATTCAATGGAAATACACTTTGAAAAATATAAATTGGTTTAAATATAAGGGGAATGTGGTTTTATACTTCCTTCAATTATGTACGGAAATTTTTTCTCTAAGGATTGCATTTCTTTAACATTTAATCAAAATTACCTAGCAGAAAATACAGAGTGCAGCAAGAAATCGTACACGAGTTTTAGGAAAGGAAATAGCTGTATTAAATTATGAGGACTGGACATTTTTACTGCATCGTCCTCTCCCGCTGCTGCCGCAGCCCCTCCCCCCACCAGCGCTCCCACCGCCGCGCCCGCCGCGGCCTCTGGCACGGGTAGCTCATCACAACCCGGCCGGAGGAGATCCACATCAAACCGCTTCAGGGAAGATCTGCTGGGATCGCTGCCACCGCTCCTGCGACGGAGACTGTCCTGCCCACCTGGCGCGGGGCTCCTGTTGCCTGCTCGGAGGCAGGCAGCCATCTTGTTCCTGTCCGGCCCCACCCCCTCTGGGGCGAGCAGATGAGATAGCACCACCTGCTGGCGATTCAAGGTAACAACACCGAAACGG
>NW_007164026.1:0-931 GCF_000164805.1 Carlito syrichta
CGAGGTAGTCTGTTATTATTATTGTTACAGTGTCCTGTTGTAGCTTGTTTATAGCACAAACTAATAATATTTTAGCACATTCTTTAGATTAGAAATTTTTGGATGTTTCTAGTATTAGTTAACTGCTTTTGAGCAGTTTTTTTCTCAGGATTTTAACATAGCTTTCACTCAGAACTAAGTCAATTTTACAGACTTTCAATTACGTAAATTTTTATACTACTGAGGAGCCCAAATACTTACTTCTTTGTAAATCTCCATGTTATTTTGGTTTATCAATATTGGGCCCCAAATTGTCTTTTTTGGGTGTGCCTGATTTTAAGTGCTTGGTGATTGAAAGTATCAGATTAATCTGAGACTTTGTAGCAGAGTACAGCATTATGTCTTAGGTAGAGAACATACTAGGTGATTCAATGGAACTATATGTGTAAAATATAAATTGGTTTAAAACATAAGGGGAATGCGATTTAATACTTCCTTCAAATATGTAGGGGAATCTTTTCTCTAAGGATTGCATTTCTTTAACATTTAATCACAATTAACTAGCAGAAAATACGGAGTGCAGCAAGAAATCTTACACAAATTTTAAGAAAGGAAATAGCTGTATTAAATTATGATACTGTTTTATTGTCTAAAATTTTCAAGGGGTATCCTGCATTCTCTGTTCTGAATAGCACTTAGGTACACTGATCCTCAAGGTTCAATTATCTAAGGATGATATACATGTGGATTCTCAACAAGTTTCAATTTATGTAGAATGAAACAGTCGGCATTTATGTTAGAATCAATCTAGTTGTCAATGTGAAAGCAATATTATATCATGAAAAACGAAAAGGAGTTATCTTTGGAGTATTATACACTTCTTGAATATCAATCCCTGCATAAACGAAACATTTCTATATCCCACCCTGAATTGTAATCTTTAAACTAACAA
>NW_007164027.1:0-1079 GCF_000164805.1 Carlito syrichta
GTCGTTTTCTTATAGTATTGCATTGGATGTTCAAGGTCCATTATATGAGTGAGAACATGTGATACTCGGATCTTTGTTTCTGTGAGAGGTCACTCAGTATTATAGACTCTAGTTCCATCCATGTTGCTGCGAAATTCATGATTTTTTTCTTTTTATGGCTGTGTAGTATTCCATCGTGTATATGTACCACATTTTTAAAATCCAGTCCTCTTTTAATGGGCAGCAAGGTTGGTTCCAGGTTCTTGCTATTGTGAACAATGCTGTGATATACATATGCAGGTATCTTTTTTATAGAGTGATTTGAGTTCTTCAGGGTATATTCCCAGTAGGGGGATTGCGGGGTTGTATGGAAGATCAATATTTAGAGTTTTTAGGAATCACCACACTGCTTTCCACAGAGGTTGCACTAATTTACACACCCACCAACAGGGTAGAAGTGTTCCCTTTTCACCACACCCTCTCTAGCAGCTGTTATTTTTTGAGTTGTTGATAATTGCCATTCTGACTGGAGTTAGGTGGTATCTCAGTGTGGTTTTGATTTGCATCTCCCTGATGATTAGTGAGGCTGAGTATTTCTTCATGTGTTTGTTGGCTGCTCGGATGTCTTCTCTTGTGAATTGTCTGTCCATATCTTTTGCCCATTTTATAATGGGGTTGTTTGTTTTTTTCTTTTCAGCACGTTTTAGTTCTTTGTAGATCCAGGATGTTAAGCCTTTGTCAGACCTGGTATTGGCTAATCCTTTTTCCTAGTCTGTAGACTGTCTCTCTGCTCTCTTGATGGTTTCTTTGGCTTTGCAGAAGCTTGTCAGTTTAATAAGGTCCCACTTGTCTATCTTCTCTCTTATGATGTGTGGGTTTCAGGTTTTGTTCAGGAATTGGATGCCAGTTCCGATTTCCATGAGGGTATTTCCTTCATTTTCTAAGGTGCTTATGGTTTGAGGTTTTACATTTACATCTCTAATCCATTTGGAGTTAACCTTTGTGAATGGAGTTAGATAGGGGTCCTGCTTCAATCTTCTGCATGTTGTCAGCCAGTTTTCCCAGCACCATTTACTGAAAAGATTCTCCGCTCCCCAGTG
>NW_007164028.1:0-708 GCF_000164805.1 Carlito syrichta
TTTGTCAGGAAGGGATGCTGGGTTTGTCGAAAACCTTTCCCGCATCTAAGCATATAATTATTTGGTTCTTCTTTTTACATCTTGAATTACATATTGAATTACGCTTATGGTCTTCTGGATGTTGACCAGCCCTGCATCCTGGGAATGAAACCTACATGGCCATGCTGGATGATTCCTGAGATGTGTTGCTGGATCCGGTTTGCCAGAATCTTGTTGAAAATTTTTGCTTCTATGTTCATCAAGTAGATTGGCCTGTCATTCTCTTTCCTTGTTGGATCTTTTCCAGATTGGATATCAGTGTGATATTAGCTTCATAAAATGATTTGGGGAGGGTTCCATCTCTCTCATTTGCCCAGAAAACTTTTGATAGGATTGGTACCTGCTTCTCCTTGTATGTATTATACAATGCTGCTGGCAAGCTGTCTGTCCAGGGATTTTTTTTTTACAGGTGAATATCTTAGGATGGAATCAATTTCCTGGGTTGTTATAGGGTTTCAGTGACTTCTTGTTTCAACTTGGGAAGTTGTATCTTGTCAGAAAGTCTTGTGATGGGTTTAGATTTTTTGAAGTGTTTCTGTAGAGGTGTGAATAGGAATGTGTGTTAACCTTTTTGAATTTCTTCAGGGTCATTTGAAACTTCACCTTTTGCATTTCTAATGTTGTGTCATTGAACTTTTCCTCTCTTTGTCTTCCTCAATCTGGCTAGGG
>NW_007164029.1:0-1374 GCF_000164805.1 Carlito syrichta
AGGTGCAGGGTTGTTTATTAACTGCAGAGGCTCTCTGTAAGTTGTAGGGGCTCTCCTCAGTTGCAGGGAATCTCCTCAGGGCAAGGACTTTTCCTCAGTTGAAAGGCTCATTTTAAATGCAGAGGCTCTTTATCAGGTGTGGGAGTTCCCCCCCTGATGCAGGATTTCTCCATCAGGTACAGATATCTTCATCAGCTGCTGGGCTTTTCATGAGGTCAGGTGCTCTTCCTCATGTGCACAGCAGGGGCTGTGCTTCAGGTGCTGTTGTATCTCTCTGGTGGTGTACTGTCTCTCAGGTACAGACCTTTTATTCAGGTGCAGGGCACTTCCTCTGGTGCAGGGGCTCTTCCAGAAGTTCACGTTTCTCCTCCAGTCGCAGGAGCTTATTATCAGTTGCCAAGGTATCCCTTGGGTGCAAGGGCTGTACCTTAGGTAAGGGGGATCTCCCTGAGGTGCCAGAGCTCTCCCCAAATCAGCGCTATGGCTCTTGTGCTGAAGATGTCCCTCATGTACAGGAGCTCTTCAGACATGCTGGGCTTTTTACCTAGATGCAGGTCGTCTTCCAGATAAGGGGTGTCGATTGAAGGTGCATGAGCCCTGACTCCATTGCGGGGACTCAGTTTCAGGTGCAGGAGCTCTTTCTCAAGTTTAGTGTTCCTACTGTGGTACATGAGCTCTTTCACATGTACAAGAGTTCTTCATCAGGTGCAGGGGCTTCCTCAGGTTCAGGAACTTCATCTCAGAAGCTGAGTCTCTCCCTTATGGACAGTGGCTCTCCTTCAGGTGCAGGAACTGCCCATCAGTTGCAGGGGCTCTTCATCAGGTGTTGGACTCTACTTCAGGTTCCAGGACTCTACCTTGGGTGCAAGGATCTGCCCCAGGTGCAGGGTCTCTTTATAAGGTTAGTGTTCTCTCTCAGATTCATGGTTGGCTCCCTCTTGTGGTGTGACTATCCTTCATGTGCAGGAGCACTTCTCTTCAGGTGTAGAGACCCTCCCCTGCTGCAGGGCTCTCCCTCAGGTTCAGCCCCTTTATTCAGGTTCAGGACTCTTCCTCAGGTGCAGGTGCTCTTCACTAGATGCTGTGATCTACCTCAGGGGCAGGGGTTCTCCTGGAGTTTGTGTACAGGTATAGAGCTCTTACGTGCAGGGTCCCTTCTTGACGTGCTGGACTTTCCAATCAGCTGCAGGATGTCTTCTTGATGATGGCCTCTCCTTAAGGTGCAGTAGCCCAATGTAAGGTGCAGGAACACTTTTTCAGGGGCACAAAGTCTTTCTCCTTTTCAGCGCTCTTATTCACCTTTGGTCAGGTGCAGGGCTCTTTCTCAATGCAGGACTCTTCCTCAGGCACAAGACCTTCTCCTCGGGAGCTGGG
>NW_007164030.1:0-797 GCF_000164805.1 Carlito syrichta
ATCACAATGCAATAAAATATGGTACGAACCATGTTGCCCATCAAAGCTGGAAAGGATAAAATAAATGTGGTATATACTCAATAGAATATTATGTAGCCATGAAAAAGGACAGATAGAAGGATTTTGCAGAACGTCTGACGGATATGAGGTAGGTCATTTTCAGTGATTTATCACAGAAACAAAGAACAGAGTTCCATATGTTTTCACTCATGGACTGAACTTGATCATTCATAGTGCTTTAAGCAAGTGATTGGCAGTAGTGGAAAACTGTTTAGTGGGAGGGGTGAGATTGGCAGTGAAAGGATACTGCTAAGGAAGGGAGGGATATAACTCACCAATCAGGGACCTGCATACTTAATGTTTGTATATGTAACTCTGAATTGTTCCCAACATTTTTTAAAAAATTAGAATAAATAAATAAATAAATAAATAAATAAATAAATAAATAAATAAATGAAAGCAGTAAAACATGCAATGGCCTTTATTTGTTTATTCTATTTTTAAATTTTCTTTTAATTTATAAATGTTTACAATTCAGGGTTGGGCCTAGAATTGTTCATTATGCAGAGATTGATTTTTTAAGAATTGTATAATCCTCCAATGATAACTCCTTTTCCCTTTAACAGGTTGGAATACATGGTATAATTCTGCCTTCAAAACTGAAAACTAGAGTGTTTCTCACTTAAATTCTGAATGTTTCATTCTCCTTAAATTGAAACTTGTTAAGATTCCAGATCTATATTATTCTTAGAAACTGAACCTCGAGATTCAGTGTACCCAAGTACTATTCAGAAGGC
>NW_007164031.1:0-740 GCF_000164805.1 Carlito syrichta
CTCGTCCTCTGCCTACACGGACCTCTTAATGGGGAGCTGTAGATGCCCATCATGATGCACGTGGGAGATGTCTTCTTTGTCACCATAGTCTCCAATGGCTGGTCTGGGGCACGGTGGCACGATCGTGGTTCCCAGGGCCTAAAATTGCGGGGTGCAGGTGGTCCTCCCCCCTTGGCCCCCGAGCAGCCAGGACTCCAGGGCCCAACATGCCTGACTCGATTTTGGGGATCTCTTGCTGAGACCAGGTCTGGCCACGTCGCCTTGGCTGGTCTCCGACCCCTGGGCTCAGGCCACCTCCTGCCTCAGCCTACAAGGGTGCAGGTCTGACTGCTGTGAGCTAGAGTTCCCGGTCTGGACTCACACATTTGGTTGATGGGGGTGATGCAAAGTAATGCCCTGAGATGGATGGCACCACATGCTATGTAGCCAGGACCACGAGTGCCACCACACACAATTCCAGAATTATCCTACCATGGAGTGATGAGGTCTTGTTACATGGCCCAGGCCGGTCTTTTCTACCAGACTCAAATGGCCTCCGGCCTCAGACTCTCAAAACCACAGACCAATTGTCTACTGATCTGCCATTTTTCGAGAACTCTAGGCTCAAGGCTTGGTCCTCCTTCCCAAATGATCTCTGTCTGTTCATGATGATCCCAACTCCATACAAAATGAATGCTCTCCTTTTTTTTCTTTTTTCTTTTTTTCTTTGAGTCGGAGTTTCACTCCATCACCCAGGCTGA
>NW_007164032.1:0-777 GCF_000164805.1 Carlito syrichta
CTGACTAGATATTTAAGTCACCTAGATACATCAGCTGACTAACCTGCTGACTAGCTAGGTATCTTGCTATTTAAGTCAGCTCTTTAGATAGCTGGCTAGCTACATAAGTTGCCTAGTTAATTCAGCTGGCTAGCCAGCTGGCTAGCTATGTAGCAAGCTACTTAATTCAACTGGCTAGAAAGATGGTCAGCTAGTTAAGAGAGCTAGTTAACTCAGCTGGCTAGCCAGATGGAAAGCTAGGTAGTGACCTAGTTAAGTCAGTTGGGTGGCCAGATTGCTGGCTAATTAAGTCAGCTAGTGTAGGTAGCTGCCTATCCAGGTGGCTAGAGTGATAGAGAGCCAGTTAAGTCAACTGGCTAGCCAGCAGTATAATTAAAGTCAGCTAATTTAGTCACATGGCTGGCCAGCTGCCTAGCTCGTTTATTACATAGTTAAGTCAGCCTGCTTACCAGTTTCCTAGCTAGTTTAGTGACCTCGTTAAGTCAGCTGACTAGCCTGCTTGCTTGCTACTCAAAAAGTTAGTCAATTCAAATGGCTAGACAGTTGACTAGCTAGATATTTCAGCTAGTTAAGTCAGCTCGCTAGCTAGGTAGCTAGCTAGTTAAGTCGAATATTTATGTCACCTGGCTAGCTATTTAAGTCAGCTAGTTAAGTCAGCTAGCTAGCTAGATAGCTAGCTAGGGAACTAGCTAGTTATCTCAGTGATAATTCAGCTGGCTATTTAGGAAACTAGCTAGTTAAGTCAGCTAGTTAAATGATCTTTTTAGATAGTTAATC
>NW_007164033.1:0-758 GCF_000164805.1 Carlito syrichta
TTTTTTTTTAATTTTGTTTTTCACATCTTCCAGAACAAGCAAAGACTTGGAATCATTTTTGACAGCTGATGCCTTCTCAGCCCCAGTAGTGCTCTGCAAGCTAGCTCATGAATCTCTCTAACCTTCTCCCTCTTCTCCATTCTTACTGTACCACCTAGTCCAGGCCACTGGTATCTATACCTGGACACCTGCAGTCCAGATATACTTTGTCTCCATCTCTTCCCTTAGTGTATTATTTACTGAGTAGCCCAGTGATCTTTTTATAATACAGTCACATTAGATCTCTCCTTGGCTTAAAACTCTTCAGCCTGCTTTCATGTGACTTTCAAGGTCCTACACAATCTTGTCCTTCCAACTTCTTGACTCTTCAATCTCACAGTTCTCCCCTTCATGACCAATGCTCCAGTCTCATTCACCCACTTCATGTCTTAGAAACCTGCATGGTCATTGTTCTTTCTCTGTTCTGAGCCTTTTCCTCCTCTTCCTCCTCTTCTCTCTTGCTTAGAAACCTCTAATTGTCTATGAATGTGTGTCAGCTCTCCATAGTACCACTTATATGGTATTGAAGTTTCCTGTTATCTGTCACCTGTGAGACATTTTAGAATAATTATTAAGGGCTTAGGCCTGGGAATCCAAGTATCTAGGTTTGAAATGCACTTCTGTCACTTATCAGGTGACGATCTTTTGCAAATACTTAATCTGTGTCTCACTTTCCTCTCAGTAAAATGGAGGTGATGGTAGCACCTCATAGAGTCAAA
>NW_007164034.1:0-810 GCF_000164805.1 Carlito syrichta
AACCTCAATTTCTCAAAAACTCATCTTCGACAAAGCCTCCACCACCTACCACTGGGGAGAGGACAACCTATTCAGTAAATGGTGCTGGGAAACCTGGCAGAAGACTCAAACAAGACTCCTATCTGTCCCAATATACAAAAAAAAATACACAAAAATTAAATCTAAATGGATCAGAGATCTAAATGTACAACCTCAACCATAAGAACCTTAGAAAATGCAGGACATACCCTTATGGAAATTTGAACTGGCATCCAATTCCTGGATGAAATCCGAAACCCACAGGCCATAAGAGATAGGATAGACAAGTGAGACCTCATTAAACTGACAAGTTTCTGCAAAGCCGAATAAACCATCAAGAGAGCAGGGAAACAGCCCACAGACTGGGAAAAAGTATTCGCCAACTCCAGATCTGACAAAGGGTTAACATCTTGGATCTACAAGGAACTCAAACGTGCTGAAAAGAAAAAGGACAAACAACCCCATTATAAAGTGGGCAAAAGATATGAACAGACACTTCTCAAAGGAAGACATCCGAGCAGTCAACAGACACATGAAAAAATGTCCAACCTCACTAATCATCAAGGAGATGCAAATCAAAACCACACTGAGATACCACCTAACTCCAGTCAGAATGGCAATTATCAATAGCTCAAAAAATAACAGTTCCTGTAAAGCGTGTGGTGAAAAGGGAACAATCCTACACTGTTGGTGGGAGTGCAAACTAATGCAACCTCTATGGAGAACAGTGTAACGATTCTTAAAGCTCTAAATATCGACCTCCCATATGACCCAGCAATTCCCCTACTGGGA
>NW_007164035.1:0-1014 GCF_000164805.1 Carlito syrichta
GATTCATCACAGTATCACTTGTCTTAGAATCTACTAGGTTTGGGTCTGCCACAGACATGAAAACTGCCTTGACATCACAATCATTATCATGGTAACTTGTTGGAAATTTCTTTGGAAGAGTTCTCAGATTTAAACTTTTACTACAGACTTCATTAATTCTACCCCCAACCCTATAAGATGCCTCTTCTGAATTGCCTTGGATTCACAGAATGCTAACAAGAAATTGATTCTGGAAGGAGTAAATTATTTGAATTTAAACAATAGCAATAGTTTTATATTTGCAAGCAAGCTTGCACTTGGCAATTGAAATAGAATTACATTTATTATAGTCAATGGTGACATGTTTTTATTATTGTAAAGCATAATTTAGATGTTACCAGGTTAGTGCCTATGTACCCAGTAATTCTACCAGCCAACTAGTCAACAAATATTAAGTAAGCATTTACTATGTATAAAGTACTGTGTATTTCTTCAAAAGTGAGGCAAAGTAATACAAGATATTATTTCTGCCCTGTAAGGACTTTTGTTCTATGTATATATGAACATAATAAAAAATAATATTCTAAAATTGGACTCTAGGCCAGGTTATAATCTGGGGAGATCAATTTACTGATATTCAAGAAATTTCTAAATGTGGCATTCAGCCATGTATTCCTCACAGTCTAAATTCTGGTTCTCTCCTGTTAGTGCCCCAAACATGTTACTAATCAGGAATGTGACATACTAACTCTGTAATACTTAAGAGCCTGACACAAAAACCAGAATAAAAATACAGCTATTGGGCCGCCAAGTAACCCATGTGGGCTTGGGCAGTGTATAAGCTTCCTGGGTGCACACTGCCTGGGAAGGTGTCATGATAAACATGACAGAATAATGGGATCTGACAGTCTAGTTGAAATGTGAAAAAACTGAGTGAAGCCTATTTCAAATAGACTGAGGGAGTCATCTCCAGCTTCATAAGACTCATTTGAGAAGCTGAATATGCACATCTGTTCCCATTACTCACTCCTTGGA
>NW_007164036.1:0-722 GCF_000164805.1 Carlito syrichta
CTACTGCAATCCTCCCGCCATGGCCTTCTGAGTGGCTGGAACGACAGGTGTGTGCCACCACGCTCGGCTTTTTTTTAGGCTTCTTGGATAGATGAGGTCTCGAGATGGTGCCCAGGTTGGTCTCGAACCCGGAGGCTCAGGTTACCCTCTCTCATCAGTCTCCCAGAACTTCTGCCAAGAAACACCAGGGACACATCCCTCACCGAGGGATATTTCTCCCCTCTGATACCATTATTCCTGGCTCTAAATCCAGTCCTCCTGTGAAAAACACCATGCGCAGTTGAGAATCTGTGTATGGTTCTGATATTTTTGAAGACAGGGTCTGTCTCTTTGGCCCAGGCTAGGTTCTGGGGACACGACCGTTGTTCACTGCCAGCCTCAAAATCACACTCTGGCAATTCTCCCACCATAGTCTCCTGAGTGGCCGGGATGATGGGCATCTCAACCCCAGATCCCCTGTTTGAATGGGTGTGGAGACGCAGTTACCCTGTGTGGCCTGGGCTGGCCTTGGGCTCCTGGGCTCCAGCCATCCTCCTGCCTTGGCCTCCCTGATCACAGGATTCCAGGCAAGGGTCACTGTACAAGGCCTACGGATTCTTTTTTGATGAAGGTTTGGGGCCTGGCTCAAGGGCTTTGCCTCATCATCCCATTGATTTGGGAGCTGAGACCAGTGACTGGCCCACGCCCACAGGCCGAGACCCAACTGGGCACCTCGGTGAGAC
>NW_007164037.1:0-876 GCF_000164805.1 Carlito syrichta
CAACCTTGTTGACAGGTATCTCATTCCTATTTGCAAATAGAAAACGGAGGCTTAGCAGGAGGTCCTTGCCTCCACTGTGAAAGACAAGGAGGTCCCAGGGTTTCTACCCACTTTTGCTGTGTTTGAAACTCTTGTCCAAGAAGGCTGCCCTCTCTCTTGTCATCTCTTTAATGAGTGGTTTAGAGAATCAGAACCTTTCTTTTCAGTGGTCCTTATCACTAATCCTCAGTCCCTGAAAAAATCAGACACAAAGTTTTACCATTTTACAGATTTTTAGGTGACGGCCCCTTGGCAGAACCATAAATACTTTTACGAATTAACTATGTCTGAAACAGAATTCATTTCTAATCCAAATATTTATTTAATTCTTGGTCCAGGATTTATTGAGGCTTTACTGAGTGCCAGAAATTGTGCTGAAAGGTTGAAATGATACCAAGCTATAATTATGTCATTCTGTTTTTTCTTCAAGTCTGGAGAAGTGGGAACAGAGATGTCAGACACAGTGTGACACAAACAGAGGTGGCGTATACTATGGGGGTTCCCAGAAGTACATGTCTAAGTTCTGGTCAAGGGAAGATGATCAAGGTTGCCATATGATGACCTTCAGGAGCTATCCCCAGGAGGCGCTGCCCAGGTCATTCTGCTCCTTCTTCTTCTTATCCCCCCATCCCACTGTCTGCCACACAGATGTTGCTATCTTAGACCATGGAGTCAAGACCATGTGCAGCAGGCCCAAATGACAAAAAGGCCTTCGTCCCTGAGTTCAGGGAATACCTCACCTAAAAGGCAAAGCTGAGTGTTTCTATAACCAGAGGGACACACTTTCTTTGCTATTTAAGCAGCTCTAATTACATCGTTTATGCCATTTGCAGTTGA
>NW_007164038.1:0-1071 GCF_000164805.1 Carlito syrichta
CACAAAGTTTTACCATTTTACAGGTTTTTAGGTGACGGCCCCTTGGCAGAACCATAAATACTTTTACGAATTAACTATGTCTGAAACAGAATTCATTTCTAATCCAAATATTTATTTAATTCTTGGTCCAGGATTTATTGAGGCTTTACTGAGTACCAGAAATTGTGCTGAAAAGTTGAAATGATACCAAGCTATAATTATGTCATTCTGTTTTTTCTTCAAGTCTGGAGAAGTGGGAACAGAGATGTCAGACACAGTGTGACACAAACAGAGGTGGCGTGTACTATGGGGGTTCCCAGAAGTACATGTCTAAGTTCTGGTCAAGGGAAGATGAACAAGGTTGCCATGTGATGACCTTCAGGAGCTATCCCCAGGAGGCGCTGCCCAGGTCATTCTGCCCCTTCTTCTTCTTATCCCCCCATCCCACTGTCTGGCACACAGATGTTGCTATCTTAGACCATGGAGTCAAGACCATGTGCAGCAGATCCAAATGACAAAAAGGCCTCCGTCCCTGAGTTCAGGGAATACCTCACCTAAAAGGCAAAGCTGAGTGTTTCTATAACCAGAGGGACACACTTCTTTGCTATTTAAGCAGCTCTAATTACATCGTTTATGCCATTTGCAGTTGAATCCAATCATATGGATATTCTCAAATACTGTTCTCTTAGTCTATTTTAAGAGAAACAGAATCATCCTTTCTTCTCCTTTTCAAGACTTACTTCTCTATCTGTGCTCAGAATCCACCCAGCCATGTTCCCTGAGTGTCCTGCCAGGCCAGTCGTCCCACACCCTCCTGTCCTGCCCCTTTCCTGGCCCCTGTCTAGCAGCATCCAAACAAAACTTCCCTACCTCACAAAAGCAGCAGCAGCCTCCTCTCCAACTCACCCTTCTTTATCTCCCTACATTCTCTTTTTCTCTAAAAGAAAACCTTCTGAAATAATTATGCCCATTTTTTAAATTCCATTTCCTCATCTCACTTCTGTCCCCTGCACTATGGCTTCTCCCCACCATACTGTTCTCCCAAGGGGATAGAAGATATTCTTGCACCTACGTGTAATTTCCTATGATGCT
>NW_007164039.1:0-792 GCF_000164805.1 Carlito syrichta
CAGGACCCATAACTATCACCATAAACATTAACTCTAAATGGATCAAAGACCTAAATGTAAAACACCAAATTATAATAATCTTAGAAAACTCAGGAGGCACCTTTATGGAAACTGGAACCGGGAACTTATTCCTCTTCAGAAACCTAAATTCCCATACCTTAAGAAGTAAGTTAGACAAGTGGCTTCACACCAAATTAATACATTTTTGCAAAACAAAGGAAACCATGAAAAGAGAAGAGAGACTGCCCAAAGAATGGGAAAAACTATTCTCCAACTCTATATCTGATAAAGGCATAATATTCAGGATCTACAAGAAACTCAACCACTCGGAAAAAAACAAACAGCTCCTTTCAAACGTGGGCAAAATACATGATTGGACCCTTTTCATAATAAGAGATATGGGCAGCCAGCAGACACATGAAAATGTGCTCAGTCTCACTCATCATCAAAGAAATGCAAATGAAAACCACATTGAAATACCACGTACCCCTGTAAGAATGGCCATCATTAATAAAACAAACAGAAACAGATGCTGGTGAGGATTTGGAAAAAAAATGCTTCTACACTGCATTTGGACTGAAAACTAGAGCAACATCTTTGGAGAACATTGTGGCAGTTCCTAAAGGGACAAGCAATTGACCTACCATGTGACTCAATAATTCCCCTGGAGAGAATATACCTGGAGGAACTCAAATTATTTTACCAAAAGATACCTGCACAAGTATGTTTGTTGCAGAGCTAATCACAATGGCAAATTACATGGTACCAAACATGTTGCCCAGCAAAGCAGGA
>NW_007164040.1:0-787 GCF_000164805.1 Carlito syrichta
TCTACAAGAAACTCAACCACTCGGAAAAAAACAAACAGTTCCTTTCAAACGTGGGCAAAATACATGATTGGACCCTTTTCATAATAAGAGATATGGGCAGCCAGCAGACACATGAAAATGTGCTCAGTCTCACTCATCATCAAAGAAATGCAAATGAAAACCACATTGAAATACCACATATCCCCTGTAAGAATGGCCATCATTAATAAAACAAACAGTAACAGATGCTGGTGAGGATTTGGAAAAAAAATGCTTCTACACTACATTTGGACTGAAAACTAGAGCAACATCCTTGGAGAACATTGTGGCAGTTCCTAAAGGGACAAGCAATTGACCTACCATGTGACTCAGTAATTCCCCTGGAGAGAATATACCTGGAGGAACTCAAATTATTTTACCAAAAAGATACCTGCACAAGTATGTTTGTTGCAGAGCTAATCACAATGGCAAATTACATGGTACCAAACATGTTGCCCAGCAAAGCAGGAATGGATAATATAAATGTGGTATATACACACAATGGAATATTATGCAGCCATAAAAAAGACAGATATAGGGATTTTGTAGAACGTTTGATGTATATGAGGTAGGTCATTCTCAGTGATTTATCACAGAAACAAAGAACAGAGTTTCATATGTTCTCCCTCATGAGCTGAACTTGATCAATTATAGTACTATAAGAAAGTGATTGGCAGTAATAGAAAACTTTTTAGGGGGAGGGGTTAGATTGGCAGAGGAGGGATAGTGCAAACTTAGGGAGGGCATAACTCATTAACCAGGGACCCTG
>NW_007164041.1:0-789 GCF_000164805.1 Carlito syrichta
AATGCAAATGAAAACCACATTGAAATACCACATACCCCCTGTAAGAATGGCCATCATTAATAAAACAAACAGTAACAGATGCTGGTGAGGATTTGGAAAAAAAATGCTTCTACACTGCATTTGGACTGAAAACTAGAGCAACATCTTTGGAGAACATTGTGGCAGTTCCTAAAGGGACAAGCAATTGACCTACCATGTGACTCAGTAATTCCCCTGGAGAGAATATAACTGGAGGAACTCAAATTATTTTACCAAAAAGATACCTGCACAAGTATGTTTGTTGCAGAGCTAATCACAATGGCAAATTACATGGTATCAAACATGTTGCCCAGCAAAGCAGGAATGAATAATATAAATGTGGTATATACACACAATGGAATATTATGCAGCCATAAAAAAGACAGATATAGGGATTTTGTAGAACGTTTGATGCATATGAGGTAGGTCATTCTCAGTGATTTATCACAGAAACAAAGAACAGAGTTTCATATGTTCTCCTTCATGAGCTGAACTTGATCAATTATAGTACTATAAGAAAGTGATTGGCAGTAATAGAAAACTTTTTAGGGGGAGGGGTTAGATTGGCAAAGGAGGGATAGTGCAAACTTAGGGAGGGCATAACTCATTAACCAGGGACCCTGCATAATCAATGTTTGTATATCTAACTCTGAATTGTACCCCACATTTTTTTTTAAAAATTGAAAGAAGCAAATAAATAAGTAAATGAAGCTGTAAAACTTGCAACTGACTTTATTTGTTTTGTCGTATTTGTTTTTGTTTTTGCTTTAA
>NW_007164042.1:0-800 GCF_000164805.1 Carlito syrichta
CTTCTACACTGCATTTGGACTGAAAACTAGAGCAACGTCTTTGGAGAACATTGTGGCAGTTCCTAAAGGGACAAGCAATTGACCTACCATGTGACTCAGTAATTCCCCTGGAGAGAATATACCTGGAGGAACTCAAATTATTTTACCAAAAAGATACCTGCACAAGTATGTTTGTTGCAGAGCTAATCACAATGGCAAATTACATGGTACCAAACATGTTGCCCAGCAAAGCAGGAATGGATAATATAAATGTGGTATATACACACAATGGAATATTATGCAGCCATAAAAAAGACAGATATAGGGATTTTGTAGAACGTTTGATGCATATGAGGTAGGTCATTCTCAGTGATTTATCACAGAAACAAAGAACAGAGTTTCATATGTTCTCCCTCATGAGCTGAACTTGATCAATTATAGTACTATAAGAAAGTGATTGGCAGTAATGGAAAACTTTTTAGGGGGAGGGGTTAGATTGGCAGAGGAGGGATAGTGCAAACTTAGGGAGGGCATAACTCATTAACCAGGGACCCTGCATAATCAATGTTTGTATATCTAACTCTGAATTGTACCCCACATTTTTTTTTAAAATTGAAAGAAGCAAATAAATAAGTAAATGAAAGCTGTAAAACTTGCAACTGACTTTGTTTTGTCGTATTTGTTTTTGTTTTTGCTTTAAAGATGATTACACTTCAGGGTTGGGTATAGAAATGTTCACTATGCAGGGCTTGATATTTAAGAAGTGTGTAGTACTCCAAAGGTAACTCCTTTTCATATTAATACGTTAGAATACATGATAT